>NC_091123.1:166333023-166633023 GCF_040183065.1 Periplaneta americana | reverse complement strand
AAAAACTCCAACCCGGTTATCAGCAAAGCTCGGAACTTGGGGACTTGTGTCTTTGCATGCGGCTAAGCTACCGGACTTCAATGTCAACAAACTTCCGCTTCCAGCACAGAGATACTCTCAGGTATGCTATAAAAGTGGTTTCTGATTGGAACAACATATTGATAGTATTAAGGTAGGTTGAAGCACGTAATTTTATAGCATATGCATAATGAAAATAAAAATAAGAAATATATAAAATTTACTGTTCTGCTCTGTACATTTTATTACAGTGTATGACTACGTACATTCGAACATTTTCGAACCCGTAACTTCTTCGCCTGTTAGTTAAACATGATTTGAAACCAGAAAAACTTATTTCCTCTTCACATGAAGTGACAGGAGAAAACTTACTATACTGAATGTTTTCACTGTCACTGTTTTCTGTTCGATATCCAGCAGTTGCTAGCTGATCTCGTATCTGAGAAAGATAAGTATATCGTAAATTTTTCTCGGAAATAGTTTCAGTTTGTGTGTCACTACTAGGGCAGGTCCCTCTACTTGATCCATGGCTGTGGACAAATTTTCCCCCGATTTAAGGGACTACAATGTCTTTCACCGTTTCCAGCCTCTAGTTTGTGTGTGGCACAACGTACAAAATATAAACTCTCGATTCGAAGAAAGTAATGTATCTCCTCCGAATTCCTCAACGAAATTCTTTACTTAAAATTTAGAAAATTGACTGTATTTTCGAACTTCTATAATACCCATTCGAATCCCTCAAAACAGACCATTTACCTGTAATTCTCTGAACGACATTGGCTTCGACGTGAAAGGGTTTCCTCATCCGTCTTCTTGTCATTTGATGTGCCCACTTTCTTTGTACACACGACTGTCCCTGAGCACTTGCAGCACGAGCTTTGTGTTCGTTGCACCTGTAACCTTACTCACGCACATGACACACAAGTCCCCAAGTTCCGAGCTTTAGTTATCAGCCTAAGTGGGAATCGAACCGGCACCCAAGCGCCACTCCGGATCAGCAGGCCTTAGCCGACTGAGCTACGCTGGTGACTCAGTTGGACTTCAGAAGCGCAATGTTTATTGGCTATAAGATGAATTATAATGCATATAGGCTATTGTTTTACTTTGAAGAAATATATAAATAATTGATTAAATGGCGATTTTACTCGTGTTAATTGTGTAAGCATGTGCGGCTTACAGCTGTTTCGGTGCTTCTTCACACCATCCTCAGAGCCTACTAGATCTTGGCGTCATCTCGAACTTCGCTGCCTGTTGTGTGGGTGCGTTCGATTGTTGAAAAGTGTTGAAATGTGGTGTCAAATAGTGTGTGTTCTGATGACGCCGAGATCTATTAGGCTCTGAGGATGGTGTGAAGAAGCACCGAAACAGCTGTAAGCCGCACATGCTTACACAATTAACACGAGTAAGGTCGCCATTCAATCAATTATTTATATTCAAGTGTTAAAAGTAGTGCACGAAAGATCCAACATGCATAAATATACGTATATTATTACTATAGCCCGGATATTTAGGCATTTATATTGGTTAAAATAGGCAGGCATATAGGCACTAAAATAGTGAAAACAGGCAGTGAACTAGGCATTTATTATTCATGGAAACAGACAAAAAAAATAGACGAATACTTAATAGACCATCCCATACGGTACTCACTTTCCTTGGTTACATGTCGCAACAAGATGCTTTTTTAAGTTGTCAACTGTCATAGTGAGCCGCCTGTCAGAGAGATCGTTTCTCATGGTGGAAAAAGATCTTTCTACTTCTACTGAAGTGATTGGGGCAAACTTAAAACTTATTTCAGAAGGGCTGTCTCTACTATCTTTCAGAGATCGGGAAAACCGACTGTGAATTGTCTCAAAAAGAGGGATGTGAGAGGGGATTAGAGACTTCGAAGTACGCATGACTTGTGCGTGCAAGTGACAACAGTAACGGGACCTGGAGACTTGTTTTTAATACTTCCCTCATCCCCTTTCTTTCGCTGGTGAACCCGGAAGTGCCACCTGAGCACTGAGGGTTGTACTGTTAAGTGACATAAAAGAGGGAATCGGTAGGGGAGAAAAGTTTACGACTTCTTGGAAACATATGTATTGCTGGAGAGCAAGATTCTCAGCAAATATTTGTGTGAGGTGAATATAATTTTTAATTTATACAACCCCCCCCTTTTTTTTGTTTTTTTTTTAATATAATTTATGTTCGGCTTATTTTAAATACATTAAACATATAGAAAATATACAAAACGACGTAAAACTGCTAAAAAAAAGGCATTTGACCTTGAAATAGGCAAAATAAAAATTGGGCCTGTCGTCCCCAAATGTGTGGAAACGTGTTTATTTGTAATAGGTCTTTCATACATACACTCAGTTTAAAAAAAGACATTTGGCTAACATACGGGCTCTAATTATTACAATATTATAAAAATCGTACTTTTAAAAATAAACAACTTTTACCGAAACTTTTTTTTCTAACTTCTATTATTTATTCACAAAGTATCAAAAATGATATCTTCTGAAAAATACTGTAAAAAGAAAAAAGACAGGTCACTGGCAGTAACCATAAAATCAATATCTTACGTATTCTGTCATTTATTAATTTATCGACCAAATAAATAGGCTACCTATAAAATTGAAGGGAATTGGCATCCTTATTTAACTCCTGCAATAGTTTCTACTTGTAATTTTTCTGAGTTTATCTTTATTTATACATATCTGCATATTTTTACATAAAGTTCAACAGTATTTGTAATTTCATTGGGTTAACTCTTAGCTTTTTTAAAATTTTCCAGGGTTCTGCATAAATTACCTTAATTCCTTATCAACAAAGAACGTTTGAAAATGAAAATTATAAACTTTCCTAGTGGTATACGCGTAGGTCTACGGGTGATTTAACAGTCTCAGCGTGATTCCATCATCGGCTCATGGGTTGAGACAAGATTTTATTATCAGAAAAATTACTTCATGACGATGTCAGTATAATTATCTCACTTACTGGGTTTTAAGGAACCCGGAGGTTCATTGCCGCCCTCATATAAGCCCGCCATTGGTCCCTATCCTGAGCAAGATTAATCCATTCTCTATCATCATATCCCACCTCCCTCAAATCGATTTTAATATTATCTTCCCATCTACGCCTCGGCCTCCTCAAAGATCTTTTTCCCTTCGACCTCCCAACTAACACTCTATATGCATTTCTGGATTCGCCCATACGTGCTACATGCCCTGCCCATCTCAAACGTCTGCATTTAATGTTCCTAATTATGTCAGGTGAAGAATACAATGCGTGCAGTTCTGCGTTGTGTAACTTTCTCCATTCTCCTGTAACTTCATCCAAATATTTTCATAAGCACTTTATTCTCAAACACCTTTAATCTCTGATCCTCTCTCAAAGTGAGAGTCCAAGTTTCACAACCATAAAGAACAACCGGTAATATAACTGTTTTATAAATTCTAACTTTCAGATCTTTCGACAGCAGACTGGATGATAAAAGTTTCTCAACCGAATAATAACAGGCATTTCCCATATTTATTCTGTGTTTAATTTCCTCCCGAGTAACGTTTATATTTGTTACTGTTGCTCCCAGATATTTGAACTACTCCATCTCTTCAAAAGATAAATTTCCAATTTTTATATTTCCGTTTCGTACAATAATCTCGTCACGAGACATAATCATATACTTATCTCACTTTAAAGGAAAATGTGGATTGAATAATTTCAGGAAGCTTTACCTGAAAGCCAGATCTGCAAAATGTGGACTGTCGTGTTTTTACCCTAAACTCTTAAAAATATTATAACTGATACTATTTTTCAAAACTCTTCACAGAGGACGAAATGATGATGCAAAGGCGATTATGATTATGGCTTTGAAACAAATCTCACAGAAAGTGCCGGAGAATGAACTCCAGTCCGTTCTGATGTAGTACAACAGGTTGAACTGCCAAATCCGAATATACTTCTATTGGGCTATGAGAGTCCATCAGTATGACTATGAAAACTTTCGCTATTACATTCCCATTACATAGCTCAGCTACGTTTTTAGCACTTTTAAAACGGAGAATGAACTGACAACGTTAAGTGCACATTATGAGTGTCCATTACACAGACGGTAAACTTTTATTTTGACGGATATGCTGATATCAACTGTACAAACGTGAATTTAATCTGATTACACACTTCAAAGAGAAAGGATTGTAGATGACTGTAATTAAAAGTACACTTCATAGATGAATTAAAATCCTATCACATCTGCATCATCTCATTTTGAAGCAACATCCAATAAAGGATGATTATCAATGTAACGTTCGACTAAACGTTGAGTTAAGAGAGATACAAAGTTTTAGAACATCTATCTTCGTATCCTAAAATATATAATTTGTTTAGTACCTGAGAGAAGATAAGCTTTTCAGTAGTTAAAGAAGTGGCGAAAAACTACTGTAAAGTTGTAGAGAATCCCGATCCGCATGCTTAAATAATTACGAGCAGATGAGTAATGTGTACCGATACCATTCTCCACTGTAAAATTATTATCGAAAGGAAATTTTCGAATTCTTTCATTTGCATGCACTTTCAACAATTCAGTGCTCGCGTGAGCTACTATAGTAGTCCATTCTTCTTGACGTCTTCTCGAATCAAGCGGCGATATACTTTTCTTTTGATAACTCTCCTGCACACTTGTAACCAGAGGTCTCCAAAAAACGTATAGTCATTCGTGCTCTCGATGCTGCCCGCCGAACACAGTGTGCTGTAAGGCTAGAAAAGGGGGAGAGACTCGTACCTCAACAGATGGGAGCGATCAGTGGGGGATCGCGGCAACGGTCTGCTTATGTTTACAAATAACATCAAAATAATAAGAAATATCATACGTTGGTATATTATTTTGACATACTATGAAGCTGGAGCCCCGTCTGTTGCTATTGACACAAGCCATTGCAAATTAAACTTCTTCTGTTCTATGGTGCCTTTAGTGCCTGGAAGAGATCTCCTCCAGTTGTATTTTGTAATTACATCTAGAAGATATTCAGACACAGTAAAATGTTCATTAACTCCTCGGATGAAAATGGCTAGATGAGCTTTGTCATTTCTATATTCTGTGCTTTCGTGCAATGCGAGTAAGCTACAAAGTGGTTAATTGTGGTTTCGACTTCAGATTCAATTACATTTACAATCTTGAAATTCCTTCTCTGAACTGTAATTGGAAACGATTTAATTTTCTTAAACTTGACTTTGTTCTGGACACAGTATTTTAGTAACGTCCTGCATGCATGATTTTACAAATGATGCTTCTGTAAAAGGCTTAATTGATTTTACAATATTCCAAGCTAACACGTACCTAGCAAAAAGCTTGTTTTAGTTTGAGACTGAGAACACGTGTGTGATTTGTGTTTGTATTTTCTTGTTTTATATTTATCAAAATATTTGTAGGCCTACGCATTTCACCTAAAATTAAACGAAAAACTATGTTTGCCATGCGGAACTGAGTGTAAACGTATTGTAATATACTGATTATTATGTATAACCAATAGTCATACAGATAGTCCCAAAATAAATTATTTTCACATATCCAATATGCCTGTAATTGTATGATATTCTTTGTAAAGAGTCGAATATTATCGTCGCATGTTGAATTTTAACACACCATTAAGAATTTTCGAACAAATTAAGCATTTCACATTCTTCCCACTAACTCAAAAAAAAAATCTCTTCTTATTCATCCTTGAATGTACTACGTCCATGATTAGAAGGTATTGTGAACCGGGGAACACTCCGACCAACACAATGATAATGGCAGTCCACCACTGCTCTTCGTTTGCGCATAAACAATGAGTACAGTACAGGTGGGGATGGGTGAGGCGGAGTGCGCTCATTACGTACTGGCTTCGGTTCCATTCAGGGGCTTACTCGCGAGTACGCTTTTGGAGACGTCTGCTTGTAACAATGCATCAGCATCAGTGCTGTTATGTAGTTCATGACTTGACCAGATATTCAGAATGCGCTGGAACAATCTCTATTACATTATTTTAAAGTACACACGAATCCCTATAATTTGCGTGAAACTTTTACGTTGTTTGTGATTGTTATTTTGAGCCTAGTTGTGATTCTAAGGACGTGTGAGATTTGAAATTAAAGTTTAATATTTATTTTAGTTTCTATCTTTCATTCAGACGTTAATTCGATATGCCTTAATTTTCTGGGGAAATGGTACCAACATTGGGAGTGTCTTCATTTTGCAAAAGAAAGCCATCAGAATTCTTTATCATCAAACTATCTTGAACACTGTCGACCACTTTTCATACAATCACAGACATTAACAGTCATTGTTAATTAATTTTTAGTTTTATTAGTTATTAATGAAAGAACATAATGAAACATCTGTTAGATATCGTCAGCTTGGTAGCAAGTGTTGCAACTTTAATCAATTCAGAAACTCATAACAAATGTTCAAATGACAAATGACTGTAGTAAACAAGTCTCCTTGGCAACACATACTGTCCGTTACTCAGGAGAAGACGAGCGGAAAGAATGTGACCTTGGCTATCGCTGCTGATTATTATAAACATCGCTCAGATAAGCATCCCAGTAGCCAGGTTATTACTCGTGCAGGAAACATGAGTCACAATGCGTATGGAAATTAAAGCTGAGTTGAACAGAAGAAGTTAGTTAGTAGGGTTTAAAAAGGGCGCGTCAGCTACTATGGCTATTTGCGCCCTTATCTAAAATCATTCACTAAACACAAATAAAATATAATAATCAGAATACTTAAAAGAACTAAAAAGCGTTGCCACGGTTAAAACGAGGCAAACAAAGGTGATGCATAAAAACCGTAAAAGTGAGAAGTTCTCAGACCCTAATTAGTATTTAAAAAGAAACAATAAAACAATTAATGCCACCAGAAATAAATTTTCTGGCACATTTATAAAGTACACGGATGTAAAAGGTCCGAATGTCAAGTTTGTTAAAATCATATACCGTATTGGCCCGAATATAAGCCGCACTTTTTATTCAAATTTCAAACTCGAAAAGTTGGGGTGCGGCTTATTTGCGCGGCCGATAAATTTAAACTTGAAATGTGGCGCATGTTGCTACCGGTAATTTTATCAGTGGTCTCCATATTTCCCAAATCCACTTGTATACACTCTTATTTAAACCTCTTTGCCTCATACTACATGTGACTAGCCTCGCAAACACCAAGACATTCCAGTATCTCTATAGTATTTTCCCACTTAAACCTTTGTCTACCTCTTCCTATCCTTCCTTCCACTTGCATCTTCATTACCTGTTTAACTTTCTTTTCCTCTGTCTTTCTATACACATGTCCGAACCACTTTAGTTGCTTTTCTTTTATATTCTCTATTATGGATTTCTTTAGTTTTACCTCTCCTCTTACTTTTTCGTTTCTTATTTGATTCCTTCTAGTTTTTTTTGTCATTGTAATTTACCATATAACACTCTTTTCATTGAATGTAGGTGGTATTTATGTTACAAATAAATATAACTAAAATAGCATGCAATATATTTAAATATCTAAAGCATTTATGAAATGGAAGTAGCAACCACGGAGCTAAAATGCATTAAGTCAATTTTTCTAAATAATTTTTTTAATGTGCATGAGGCAATGAATTTGTATTTCTATTGTGCCATACATAGGGAATTATTCTACAGCTTAATGTAAACATTCAATAAACTTGCTTGGTTTTCTTCACCATATAATGTTTCTTCCTTCTCCTGAAAAGTTGCAAAACTGACAATGCCTTTCAGCTCCGACTGATTCAATTAATGACAATGAAAACATTCAAGACAAGATTGTCTCCATATTTCCCAAATCCACTTGTATACACTCTTATTTAAACCTCTTTGCCTCATACTACATGTGACTAGCCTCGCAAACACCAAGACATTCCAGGGTCATTCTCCAATGCAATACCACTCTTGCAAGCAGTGGTCATAATATCAGAATCCTCACTATTTTGCATTTATTTGTGCAATTAATTATATTTAGAAACCCAGAACAGTAAGATTAAAAGTAATAATAAAACAAGGAAAGTAGAAACACAATTTTCAATACCACCAATCACACACACACTGGCACCATGTTTACTTCTATTGATATGAAACACAGCACAAGCAGTCAACGTCATTACAAACATGGCTGCAAAAGATTAAATTCTTTTCACGAAAATTCATCCATTGCACATATTTGTTGTCCAAATTGGTTTTAATTCAACCAAACTCACTTCCAAATTAAATACCGGTACTAAAAAATGTAACCTCCGGATGTAAAGAGTCCGGAGGATAAGTAACACGGGTCATTAAAAAGCTACATCACACTGTCAAGTCCTGTGTTCGATAGAAATCTCAGAACTGCACTTGCACAATTAAAATCATTTCCAAGAGCGTCACGTAGATTCGGCCGAATTCCATACTGCCGACGGACACAGTCGTATTTTCTACAATGTAATAAAAAATGTTCCACCGTAAGTGGAACACGGCATATATCGCACTCCGGCTGAGGCTCGCCACGTAGGAGATGGCCATGCGTCAGATGACAGTGGCCAATCCTCAACCGGGTGAGTAAGACTACTTCGTGTCGTGACGCTCTTGCGGACGAATCCCAAACGCGAACAGTATTCTTTATTCTTAGGCCCAATTGTATAAAACTCCCTGACTAAAGATCAACTTTGATCGAAGATCGAAAAGTAAACAGAGTTCAGACACTTCTTCTATTGTATAAAACTTTTCTGCGATCAAATTACCTTGGTTCAAATGCAATCTAAGTTCACGTGAAAAGGATTTGGCAACATCGCATAAACAGGTGAAATACGTGATGCGCGGACCATGTTATACAGGTTTGTTCAGTGTTGCCAATCTAGCGATTTTAACTCTTTTTCAACAACAATTTCTTTTAACTTTTATATTGCTTAAATAGGGATTTAGTGACCTTTTTAGCACCCCATAGTGACAAAATTTAATCTTTCTTTGTTGATAATGAGAAATCTAGCGACTTTACAACTACTTTTTCGCGACTTTCCGTATTACACTCTGTTGGAGACACTGTTTTTTTTTTTTTGCAATGTAAATAATGGCGGACAATAAGAAGAAGGTTGACTGTTCTCCAAGTTGTTATCATGTTATGGTGTTTGATACTGCTAAACATAATAAAACTTTATAAAACGACAATTTTCGTTTAATACTGTTAATTGAACATTTATGAATGTACCTATCATATCCATTAATAATTAATGATTGTTATAAACATAATATAATTATAGGTTATGTTATTTAATACTGCTGAACACGATAGAGCTTTATAAAATATAAGAATGTTTGTGTATTAAAGCAAGAAATTGAAAGAAATATATATAAATGTACCTAACATATCTATTAATATTAATAATAATGGATATTTTATTTGCACAATCTGTCACTCGTATATTTCAAACAGAAAAGAAATAACTGAACTTGGATCATCTAACTTAATCGGAGAAATTTCTTCAGTCAAAGTTGACTTTAGTTTGAGACAAATTAATCTCAGATTAGACTTTATACAACACAAAATCCCAAGTTCAGCTGAAACAAGGATCAATTTAACCTCTGATCTAAGATTAAATGGTTTATACAATCGGGCCTTAGTAATTTTATTTCCCTCTTGTGCAGACCATTGTCCTTCCCATTGCCACCATAGAACAGAAGGATACCTAATGTTTCCGCTTACTGCAGTATATATATTGCTCGTGTTGTACGTTATCTGTTCACATCCCTTCCTCCTCAGTCCGCTTTCGTCTTCTCCTGAGTCACCGACAGTAGCCGTCTAGGATACAATAGGTGCATCAACAGACTTGTATCAATTACATCATTCGATTATCTCACAAAATGAATAATATTATTATCGGTTACAGATTTAAGTTGTTGGATTGTACTTCGAAACGCGTTGAATGTAAACTGTCATTGTTACGAGTTTCTGAATTGATTAAAGTTGGAACACTTGCTTAGTCATATATATATATATATATATATATATATATATATATATATATATATATATATATATATATATATATCTGTATAATATACTTAAAGAATTGTTTATTTTCGTCCTCACAATTACAAGAGAACTGATATTAGAATATGATGGGTTCTGTTACAAAGCTTTCGTAAAACAGGAGCGGCGATTTATACTGCTGATTTTAATTCTACCATTACTGGGGTACAGTATTTAAATAATGTAACCTTGTTAGCAGGGAGAAAATCTTGAACAATTGAAACGATGCCTTTGAGTGGAAAACATTATACTAAAGAATTGGTGGCAGAAAGTTAAACACACAAATGCAAGCTTAAACAAAGTGCTGTACCAACAACGGCAATTACCTGAAATGCTAAGTGCTATCGGGTTATCGTTCAGGGAAAGAGGAATGCGACGAAACGATTTCGTTCAACCGTATAAATTAGATAATCAATTCTTACCTATCCGAAATTCGGCGATAGAATTCGAACTCTACCAACGGGTACAGATCAAATCCATTTATCTGTAGTAGTAGACAAAGGCAATTACTGTCGTCTAGTTACGAATCTAGGGTGACAACGTAGTTAAAATTCACAACCACATTTGATCACGTAGTTCTCGTGTTATTTGGTCTGTTTTACAGTCCAGAGGCACCTGAGATAGAACATGTCTTTTCAATAATAGAACTTAAATTATATTGTTTGCAGACTTAAGAGGGGAGGGCCACCATTGACCTAAAAAAATAGCGAAATCCATTTTTCATCTCAGCTAGAGGTGACGCAGGAAGAGCTTGCCACGGAAAGCTGCGCGAACTTTCGGAAACGTTCGGGTGCACTCGACCTCGCTTCGATTCGATTGGCAGTTCTCAGTCGTTTGCTGGCTTGATGTTTCGAGTGAGATTTCGTGTACAGTGTTGCCAACTCAGAATTCCATTTACCGCTGCACAAGCTTAAAAAACCTGCTAAACTGTAGTAAAAAAAAAAAAAAAACTCCAGATTTTTCTTAACATATCGCTTCCAAATTTGAAATGCAAACTATAAAGTTTTAGAAACTGAAAAATTTTATATAAATATAGATTCAATTATGGAAAGTGTGTGTCACTTTATAGGCTCTATATTCTATGCAAAATCGTCTTCATATTCATACGGATTTTTACGCGGCATATTTCTTCAAAATTGACTGAAGTAGATCAAGAATATTGTTATATTGGAACTTCAGAAATAATCACATTCACAATCGCACCAGTCGCTTCGAAATTTGATTTCACACTGAGCTGGAGACGTGCTGTCAACTATTTTATTTTATTTTAGTAGGTTATTTTGCGACGCTTTATCAACATTTTAGGTTATTTAGCGTACGAATGAGATGAAGGTGATAATGCCGGTGAAGTGAGTCCGGGGTCCAGTATCTAAAGTTACCCAGCATTTGCTCATATTGGGTTGAGGGAAAACCCCGGAAAAACCTCAACCAGGTAACTTTCCCCGACTGGGAATCGAACCCGTGCTACCTGGTTGCGCGGCCAGACGCGCTGACCGTTACTCCACAGGTGTGGAGCCTATCAACAATGACTCTGGTTTTAAGTTTTAAGTATACGAGGCCTGTCTAAAAAGTATCCGACCTTAATTTTTCCCGCGTAAAGTTGTGATTCTAAGGCGGCGCCACTGTGCATGGTGGAAGGAGGAACTGTAATGCGCATGCTTGAATTTTTTCACCGCATTCGCTTGTGCCAGTCACTGGCTGGTGGTCGCCAAGTAAGGTGCTGTTCTAGGTGTTTGTCGGATTTAGTTTTCTCGCAAGATGACTGAACGAATTGAGCAAAGATACTGCATCAAATTTTGTCAAAAGCTTGGTGATTCTCAAAGTCAAACAATTCGTAAGATTCAGCAGGTGTTTGGGGAAGATGCGATGGGTGTAACACAAATTAAAGAGTGGTTCAACCGATTCAAAGATGGCCGCACATCAGCGGAGAGTGACCAGCGTTGTGGCAGGCCCTAAACTGCTCGGAGTGCAGCTGTTGTTGAGAGGGTGCGAAATTTGGTGATGGCAGATCGTCGTTTGACCGTGCGGGAGATTGCCGAAGAGGTTGGAGTGAGTAAAGATTCTGCACATGCAATTTTGTGTGATGATTTGAACATGAACCGAGTGGCTGCGAAATTCGTGCCGAAGTTGTTGTCCCCGGAACAAAAAGACCTCCGTCGTGACGTTGCACAGGACCTTCTGGACACCGCCAACACTGATCCTGGGTTTCTGAACACCGTGATAACTGGAGATGAGTCATGGGTGTACGGGTACGACCCAGGAACAAAAAGACAGTCGTCGCAATGGAAGCATCCCGAGTCTCCAAGGCCGAAGAAAGCGCGGCAGGTGCGAAGCAAAATCAAGGTGATGCTGACTGTTTTCTTTGATGTCCGTGGAATTGTGCATCACGAATACGCACCGGAAGGACAAATGGTGACAAAGGAGTACTATCACGATGTTCTCCGGCGACTCCGTGATGCAGTTCGGCGCAAAAGACCAGACATGTGGACGGCGAACAACTGGCACTTGCATCACGACAACGCCCCCGCACATTCATCCCAATTGATACACACTTTCTTGGCCAAACATGGAATTACAACCGTTCACCAACCTCCCTACTCTCCAGACCTGACTCCTTGCGACTTCTGGTTGTTTCCAAAATTGAAGACACCACTGAAAGGATCCCATTTTGAGAGTAGAGAAGAGATAATGCGGAATGCGACGACGGAGCTGAACACCATTCCAAAAGAAGACTTCCAGAGGTGTTTCCGGCAGTGGAAGGATCGGTGGGCTAAGTGTGTGCAAGCACAAGGGGCCTACTTTGAAGGGGATTAGGGTCCCAACCCCGTCAGGTATTTGAAATATTTTTTCTGGCTAAAGGTCGGATACTTTTTAGACAGACCTCGTATGTTACATGAACTCTAATGGGGAATGATACATTAATTAATATATCATAAATAAAAATTATAATTTTGTTCATTAACAATTCTTTATGATTAAATACATCAATTGATTTACAAAAAGAATGCATACATTAGATAAGAGTTTAACGAATGCTGAGTACCTTATTTGTACACAACAACAATGGATGAGGCAGAAAATGGACGTGGTTGCACCAAATCGAGTTAACATGAAACGTTGACATTTTATACTCGCACAATGAAAAAGTGTGATAATACCATACTAAATCCTGCTTTATTATTTATAACTATCATTGTTGACCGCAAGTACATGTAAAAACAATTATAACATCTTTACAGAAAAAAAAAAAAACTTAAACATATCATTTCCCTCTGCCATAGTCCTGAAAACACCAGATTTAGCTACAAAACCGCTGACTTGGCAACACTGTTCGTGTAACTTAACCTAACCTTGTTGCAGATTAACTAGTAACATAACATTGTTGAAAATATAGAAGCACGATTTCGTTTACACATAAATGATAATTGATATTTGTCGTTGTAATAAAACACTAACACTATGTGATTTTATTAAAATGTTCCGATAACTAGGGTACTATGGTCGGTTTATTTTAATCTTTATATACTCCTTATGTTACGAGTTGAGCCTGTTTCGTTTTTCGTAACTTTGTGAACGTTATAAATAATTCCCTAGTTTGACTGTGTAACGTTTTATTAGCACTTCCTAATTTAGAGCGAAACAGTGGCATTGTTAAGTACATAGAATGTCACACAGAACTCTGTTATTTAACAAACACACTTTGAACTACATAAAACTCCCGATATCAGGGATAAAACGCAGAAAATGTAACGCATACGCTGGCTTCTATCCGCTCTGCACAATACACTCCACGCCTACATTTTGCATTTTTGGCTGTGATTTCTGTACTTGGCTCTTTTTGATTTGTTTTTATTTGGTGTTTTTCATTTATATCTGTATCTGTCTTTTTTATTTAGGTGGTATCTATTTGTTTTTTTTTCCTTCTCTTTTCCATTTTTAATTTGTAATTACACTTGTATCTGTTTTACCTCTTTTTCGTGTTGTATGCAATATGTTTTTTTTTATCTGTACTGTCTATTGTAACTGGGGCTTTGCCCTGTTATGGACATAAATAAATAAATAAATAAATAAATAAATAAATACGAACAGCTCAAGACCGCGCTTTCGAATGCGCCCTGTAATCAGCATTAGGTGATTCATTGCAGCCCTGCAACGAGCATGACGGCACGAGGACCGAATATCGTTCTCTGCGCATGTCTAATGGGCAAGCTTTCTTCGCGCTTCCTTCTACTATAAAAGCTGAACGAACAAAACTTTTCATGCTTAATATACATACATTACACTTTATAAAACACTATTCAGAATATTAAAATAGATAATAATTATTACCTGTAAAAGTTATATAATTTTTTTCCCCGCAATAGGACTTGGATAATTCCGCAATCGTAAATAATTATGAAATACATTTTCAAAGTAACATTAAAGGAACAATTTATATGTAACAATGCTCACTTTCTTCACAGCTGTGTAGCAAACACGAAAAACAGCCAACTTTCGATGTTTCACTGTATTGCCGACAGAGGTGTTGACCAATATCCTTGATTTTTTTCTATAGCACTGCAGAGGACATGCCTCCTGTTAACAGCTTCTCAAAACTTACGTTCCCGCTATTGTAAAGCCGCAGTAAAATCATATATGCACTACTGCGGAATTAGCCGAGTTTCCCCTAATAATAATAATAATAATAATAATAATAATAATAATAATAATAATAATAATAATAATAATAATAATGATATTAAGGGGAGAGGATGGTATTTTTAAAACTTGTTTCCTATTTGGTGTAAAATATTATTTTTTTATATGTAGAGAGCTCATAGCTGTGGCAACTCAACCGAATAAAAATATTTTGAAAAAAAAAAAAAATATTTGGGACCCGAAATTTGAAAAAAATATACCCAATGTAGGATTCTACTAAAACCGATATATCTAAACCGTTTTTAAAGATAGATTCAAACAGTTTTTGCAACGTATTTGCAAAAGCATGTTCTAAAAACTGCCTGTAACAGAATTTTCTGATTTCCTTTCTTGCAAACAAACGGACGTATTTTTAAAATGAAATCAATTAACAAACTTCTGTTACAGAGAAAAGTCTTCTAACAGTCTAAAGAATGTGTGTTCTAAATTTCATGCATGTATCTTTAATAATTCAGAAATTATATCCATTTTTGTCTGGCAATGTAGCAAAAAAAAATATATTGAGTTACTGGAAACAGATAAAAGCGGGGGTGTGATTTGAAAATCCATAGCGCAGGAAGTTTAAAAATGACATCTCAACATCCGATAAGGGCACAAGTACCCACAAAATGTTATGCAACGCATTCCACACATGTCAAAGGGTATTTTAAAGAATTTTTTTTCTTTAATTTAATTTACCGGAAACAACAGTAAAAGTGGGAGAGTGATTTACAAATCCATAACGCAGGAAGTTTAAGAATGGCGACTCAACATCCGATAAGGGCACAAATAACCACAAAATGTTATGCTATGCATTCCACACACATGTCAGAGTATTTTAAAGATTTTTTTTTTTAATTTACTAATTTTTCACCAAAAATACCATCCTCTCCCCTTAATAGTGATAGTAATAATAAGGGAAAGGATTTATATGTAAATACATATTTACTTATAAAGCTAATATAATTTATATTTTGCATTATCTTTATGTTTCACAATGTGTAGGGTTGAAAAATCCTACTTTTATTTTCCATATTTTTCCATATTTTAGAGTTTAGTACATATTTTCGTTAATTTCCATATATTTTCCATATTTCATATAAAACAGTCCATATTATATTAGGTTTAACAATAAAAAAAAACAAAATTCCATTAACTTTTAAAAATACATTTCAACAATAGAGATTTAAACACATGTTCAGTAATCCCTTTAACATCAGAGTTATTTGAAAATTAGCAGTCCTATCAACAATGGGAAAGTAAGTTACAAAACTGTATTAATTTAATTTAAAATTTTTAACAGACTTCAGTTGTGCAGCTCAACAGTTAAATGCCAGTCAGAGTACACATAGGTTCAGTTTTGTAAATCATACTATAAAGACGGTAAATATGCCAAAAGTACGTCATTCAGTCAATTTAAAATCAAAACTAACAAGTTACATTTCAGAATTTAAAGAAGATGGTTTATCAACTGACAATAAAATATTATTTTGTAATTTGTGTCAGTGTGCAGTATCATCTACACAAAAGTTCCTGGTGCAACAACACATTACAACTAGTAAACATCAGGCCAACAAACAACTAAATTCCAAGCAGAGACAATTGTTTTTAACACAACCAACAACATCGAATGTAAGATCTGAGTTTAACATCGACCTGTGCCGTTCTCTCATCTCTGCTGATATTCCTCTCTACAAACTAAAGAATAAGGTCTTCAGGGAATTCCTTGAAAAATATACTCAACATACAATCCCGGATGAGTCAACACTTAGGAAGACGTATGCTCCATCCATCTACGATGAGACAATACAGAAGATAAGAGATGAAATTAAAGATAGTTCAATTTGGGTTTCCATTGATGAGACTCCCGACAAAGAAGGTAGACTTGTTGGTAATGTAGTTATCGGTTTGTTAAGTGAACAATATTCTGAACGAATTCTTTTACATTGTGATGTTCTAGAAAAGTGCAATAACAAAACTATAGTTAAACTGTTCAACGAAGCTATGGGTATCCTGTGGCCAAAGGGTATTATGTACGATAATGTGTTATTCTTTATTAGCGATGCTGCCCCTTATATGGTCAAAGCTGGACAAGCATTATCTGTTGTATATCCTAAATTGACTCATTTTACTTGTGTGGCGCATGCATTTCATCGTGTGGCAGAAGTGGTCAGAGACAATTTCCCTCAAGTAGATTTGTTGATTTCATCAGTGAAAAAAGTATTTCTCAAAGCTCCCAGTAGAGTTAACGTGTTGAAAGAAATGTACCCTGAAATTCCATTGCCACCAAAGCCAATTTTAACTAGATGGGGTACATGGCTAGAAGCAGTTGAATATTATGCCGAACATATAGACTCTATTAACAATGTTCTCCTTGCATTGGACTCTGAAGATGCAGTCTCAATTGATACTGCGAAAACAGTTACCTGTGACATAAGTGTGAAGAATGACTTAGCTCACATTCAGCATACATTTTCATGCATCATAAAAACGCTCAAAAGTCTCCAAAATAGGCACCTTTCACTATCTGAAAGTTTTGAAATTATAAATAGTACTGTGGAACAACTGAATCGTGGTAGAGGTAAAGTTGCAGATGCAGTAAGAGCTAAGGTGGACACTGTACTTTCAAAAAACCCTGGATATGAAGAACTACAAAAGGTTGTTGCTGTGATGAGTGGTGAATCAACAGTGAAGATTAACTTGGACTTATCCCCAGCAGACATTGTGAAATTGAATTATGTACCAGTTACTTCTTGTGACGTCGAACGCTCTTTTAGTCAGTATAAATCTATCCTCAGAGACAATAGAAGAAGATTCACTTTTCAGCACTTGAAAGAAATGTTTGTAACCTATTGTTATGGTAACAGACAATAAAAATTGTGTTTTGTTGAAACTACATTGGAAGATAAGGTACGTCCATTATATTTTTTGTTTAGTTTGATTAAAATGTACCAATATTTAACGTACATAGTCATTTTTTTATAATTTTAAGTCCATATTTAATTCCATATTTTGGTAAAAATCCATATTTAATTCCATATTTTGGTAAAAATAACTACATATATATTTACATATTTCATATATTTTTAGTCCATATAAATCCGTTCCCTGGTAATAATAATAATGATAACAATGATAGTAATATTAATAATAATAATAATAATAACAACAATAATAACACTCTGTTGACCCGTTGACCTGAGTTATATCTAGAATTCTATTTTTTTTAACAGGAAAGAGAATATTCTTTCCATTGTTGACCAGTGTTACTTCAAAGTTACAATATGGCTGCTGCTTCCTAAATTTCTTAATGTTCTCTTAAGTTCACATTTTGCTCTCTAGATGTCAATATTTATTTTGCAACCATGTCATTGTCGACCATTGTTACCTGGAAGTTACAACCATGTCGTGTAAAATTAAAATTACCCCAATAATTTAATTTTATTAATATATGCTATTTAGATCACTATCAACTAATATAGATGCTTAAAAATATTTTTCTGGCTTCAGAAAATAATTTGGGATGATAAAATTACTTTCATAATAAAACTTCACTCAATTTCAACGCTAATTTAGGCAATGAAATATGATCGAATTTTATTCTATTACAGCTCACAGAAGAGTAAAGAGTTAATTTTAACTGTAATTACTTCGTGTTTGTTTGACATAATTAATACCATCCTACCGCTAAGGGTACTTCAATTGATGATATCCCGTTCAAGCATGAGGTGTAACATTCCACAAATGTATCTGGTGCAGCAGTTTGTACAATAACAACGCCATCAAAAACATCAGTAATGACTCTATTTCGTAAATGATAGCATTTTCGCTACTCTGCGGTAGATAAAATGACGTTGTGGTGCAGGTAACCAAGTCGATCACGAGTTTAATTTTAACTGTTGAATTCTTCGATACAGAACACAAAACAATTTTTGTTCTGCATTCCCTGTGTTGCGGTTTGCCACTCAATCTGCCAATAGCGAGATCACAAAGGATTTGGTACCTAATCACTCAATTGAAGAACCCTTCACTAAACTGGCAGTTATTATCGAGACTCAAGGAACTGGGAGAGACTGCTGCAATGAAGACCAGGAGTACAGCGGTACGAAGATATCGCATCTCTCAGACACGTATATTTGCGAGTTGCCATTTTCAAAATGATTGTAATTGTAATTATGGCAGGGCACTGTAGCGTTCTTGTTTACCATATGTTTATTTCTCACTAGCCGTACCCGTGCGCTCCGCTGCACCCGTTAGAAATAAATATAAAGTAATTATATAATTAAAATACGACATTTAATCCAGGGAACATTCGTGATTGATAGAAGGATAAATCGTTTAATATGTGACTTAATTTGAATTGTATTCAAGTAATTAAAATGTGATCAGTTTGGTCCAGAGAGCACTCATTTGGTGCAATGACAATTCCTTTGACATGTTTCTTAATTTTTATTACATGCAGCAATTGTTTAATGAACATTGACATCATTTAGATTTAATGTGAATACTTTATTTTACTTGCTACGTGTTTCTATTGAATTATGGTAATAAGGGTAATAACTTAATTTTAACCCTTGTTTTCTACGTATTCAGTAAATGGCGTTTGGCCCACTATGGTTCTGAACCCTTCAAATAACTTAAATTACTTCATACAAACACAGAAACATTCTCTGCAGGCTATCTTTCATAGCTTTCGACTGTTGTTCTCCAAGGCCCCTTATAGACGAAGTCATTTTGTTTTTTATTTCATTATACGGCCTTGGATGGCAGTTACTTCAATTTCAAAACTCATTTATCTCATTAAATACCAGTCCTATCAAAATTTTTCAAAGAATAAAACTTATCGGAAATAATTTTTAAAGAAACGTTTGTTATGTAATATTTTAACTAAAATCAATAATAAGCGAGATATTTCGATTTATTTAGTTCAGGCCTCCTTATAACCCCCCTTTTAAATAATGTATTTTGAATGCCATATAGCCTACAATCTAAGTAACAAAGAACTTAATTTATATTCCAATTTTCATCGAAATCGGTTCAGCCATTATCGCGTGAAAAGGTAACAAACATACAGACAGACAGACAGACAGACATACAAACAAAAATTTCAAAAATGTGATTTTCGGCTTTAGGGTGGTTAATTATATATGTTAGGACCAATTATTTTTGGAAAATCGAAAATTACCAGAAAAATTTCGGCTACAGATTTATTATTAGTATAGAGAGACTGGAAGGTCCGGGGTTCGATCCCAGGTGGTAACAGGATTTTTTCTCGTTGCCAAACTTTCAGAACGGCCCCAAGGTTCACTCAGCCTTCTATAAAATTGAGTACCGGGTCTTTCCCGGGGGTAAAAGGCGGTCAGAGCGTGGTGCCGACCACACCACCTCATTCTAGTGCCGAGGTCATGGAAAGCATGGGGCTCTACCTCCATGCCCCCCAAGTGCTTTCATGGCATGTTACGGGGATACCTTTACCTTTTATAGATTAGAGACTGATTAAAAGAGTTGAACAAGTGAACGGACGCCACTGCCATCACCTGATTCCTTCCCCCCAAACTCCTGCTGCACAGTTGATGTCTAAGGGATAGAACTGAGCAGCGAGCAAACTGTGCCTGCACCATAGTGTACTGAGATGATGACTCCTGCCTTAAAGCATGTACATTTTATTCCGAATAGTACAGTGGCTCACCCAAGCTGCCTACGTGCGAGGGCAGTCTCCAGGCTGTGCTCCTCCCACAAAGGGGGACTAATAGAAACCCAATATCACCTTGAACTGCTCTGAATAATGCAATTAGTTCAACAGATGTAACAATTTCTAAATTAATGTAATACTTCAGGAAATACCTAGTAATGACACAATGGACACTAATTATTTCTTAACCAGTGTCGATATGCGTGAGCCGTATCAAATGTAACCCTTGAGAATTATGAATGACGTTAATAAACACTGCTCTAAGCAAATTACGAAATAACAGCAAGCTAGACTTCATTATAGTAACAGATAGAAGCCTAATGCTCCATATGATCCTGCATTGGACATAGCAATTAAGGTTAATACTGCTATGGGTCACGTCAACTTCTTTGCAATGATGGAGCTTTTTCATTATGAAGAATAGTCTCCAACAGATGAAACCATATAATTCTGTGGCCGGGAGGAAAAAGGTCTTTGGTCAATTTTTTGTAAAAATGAGATTTTTATATATTCTGAAAGCGGAAACAATTCTCTACAATCTGGTAAAACGGCTAAAGTCAAATAAGACTCCTGACTGGATTTATAGAGCGTTACCAAATGTCCTAAGTACTTTTTGAATCGAGCAGACACAGAACAAAGGACTTCAGAATATTTAATACTTTATTCCTTACAAACCATCACATGTTTACTTTCCATGCTTACCTATTAAAAAGGTCTAACTTGTATTTTAGAATTTTATCACATACTGATGCCCTTTCCTTTTAAAACTTTAAGCACCAGGGTAAACAGTCCTATAATACGTTTAAGACCCATTTTGCATTCCTAATAATTTACATTTCTTATTTATGTAGACATGAAAAAGGTCTTATGTTTAAATAGTCTCTTCTACTCAGTTTGGGTTCTAGTCTTAAAAGGGCTTAAGTGCGGCTATTTTTGGAAATAATCAAGAAAATGGTTAAATGAGCAACATTACCTATTTCAGAAGAAATATAAACAAATAATATCCAGGAAAAACCTCTTAATTAAAAAAAAACTCTATAATTGACACCATTTCAATCTTTCTACTGCTCTCCTGAAAAGTATAAAATTTTTACTTCAGACCTTTTTCCTCCCGGCCACAGTATTAATAACTTGGAGATAATTTAGCCTACTTTTCGTATTCATCTCTATGACAACAGAATCATAATAACATCTTCTGTTTCATCTATTGCGTGCTGCTCATTTGTTTTTGTTTTAATCTGTTATTAAAGACGTTGTATCGAACTGTTAGAATGTCTAGCATAGAAAATTATTGATTACTAGCCGTACCCGTGCGCTCCGCTGCACCTGTTAGAAATAAATATAAAGTAACTACATAATTAAAATAGGACGTTTGATCCAGAGAACATTCGTGTTTGATAGAAGGATAAATCGTTTAATATGTTACTTAATTTAAATTGTATTTAAATAATTAAAATGCGGGCATTTTGGTCCAGAGAGCACTCAGAAGTTACTGTAATAACATTATAGCATTATGTCCATCTAGAGAAACTACACTTTCCAATGGTGAAATAATAATTAATTATACAAATCGGTTAATTTAGCTTTCGATATTACTTCATACAAACACAGAAACATTCTCTGTAGGCTATGTTTCATAGCTTTCGATTGTTGTTGTCCAAGGCCCCTTATAGATGTAGTCATTTATTTTCATTTCATTACACCGCCTTAGATGGCATTGTATTATAATTTAAAAACTCATTTATCTCATTAAATATCAGTCCTATCAAACTTTTGCAAGGAATAAAACTTATCGGAAATCATTTTTAAAGAAACGTTTGTTATGTAACATATTTTACAAAAATCAATAATAAGCGAGATATTTCGATTTATTTAATTCAGGCCCCCTTATAACCCCCATTTTAAATAATGTATTTTGAATGTCATGTAGCCTAAAATCTAAGTTACAGCGAACTTAATTTATATTCCAATTTTCATATAAATCGGTTCAGCCGTTATCGCGTGAAAAGGTAACAGACAGACAGACATACAAACAAAAATTTCAAAAAAGCGATTTTCGGTTTCAGGGTGGTTAATTATATATATCAGGACCAATTATTTTTGGAAAAACGAAAATTACCGGAAAAATTTCGGCTACAGATTTATTATTATTATAGATGATGATTGCCTCCGTGGTCTGTTGGTCAGCATGCTGGCTTCCAGATCAGGAGGGCCCGGGTTCGATTCCCGGGCTCGGCTCTTGGAGAAGAAAAATTCCGTGGGTGTCTAGAGTTTGGAAATTTGTATGAATGTGATTGTGAGTGTGCCGGGTTAATATTAATTAACCAATCATCATAATAATATAAAAATACGTCAGGACTCTGCTGGGCGGTAACCTGAACACACGTTTCAGCGTCACATTGTTGACAAGTAACTCCGTCTGTTAGCACAACCATAAAGCATCTAATAGATGCTATAGAATAGGGGTCGTCAGGAAGGTGCACGCTCGTGCTAGCGTCTCTTACCCTCGAGCCCTCTAGTGCATTTGTAGGAGCGGAGTGTTTTAATGCTGAATAACTTAAAAAAAAGTTACTTCTGAAATTGTAGAGTCCAGTCAAAGGAGGAGACAAGCCACAAATCCTGATATTTCATTGGAATGTGAGAAAATAATTTCTCCGGACTTAATTCTGTGACAACGTATTATTCTAAAACCCCATTTCAGTTTGGTTGATAGGCTTTCCCCTGTACTCACACTCTCTACCATCAGTGAAGGGGAAGATGCTTCTGTCCATTTCACAAACATTCGACTATTTGACTTTCAACACAGTGACAAATTTCATTATTTAACATCTGTACCAGTAATTTTTATTTCGGAAGTCTAGACTAAGCGTTTGTGTTTAATTTTCATTTCTGTTAAAATCAACTGGCACATTAAAAGCTACTGACAGCAGAAGATAAATGTTTTCTTCACCGCTAGTAGTTACTCTACGGCATACAGAATGGGACAGCCTGCACTGTGTCGTTCCCCTCTAAATGCATACTAGAAGCTAACATTCCTTCATTTAATTAATTATTAGTTGAAAATATTGTATGAACGGCACTAAAATATGCCCAAACATGTAATTGTCAAACATCTGTATGACTTTATTTTATTATTTACTTAGTACTTTATTTAATATTTTATTTTCTCGTCTGTCCAGTTTGGGGGGTGCAGGTATCAGAGGTAACAGCTACCATCTCTGTCGCTGACTGACTAGGTGCAAGTAGAAGGGGAAAGAAATGCCTTCGCATCCTCTCAACTTGTATGAAATGTCGTTTAATGATAGGTTATATTTAAAATCTGTAAAATTTGGAATCTATGAGCACAGACGGCAGAATATTTAAATTTATGTAAATATTTTAATTGTGGTTTATTCTCTCATCTGACTGGACCTTTCAATTTTGTTAATTCTTTATTCAAACAATAATAAATTAGACCAAGCGAGTTGGCTAAGACATTAACGTCTGAGACTCGCATCAGGCAGGTTCGGGTTCAAACCCCGTAACCAGCCATTTTGACTGAGGTTTTTCATGGTTTCCCTCACAAACGCCAATGTCGAATTGAAAATTAAATACCATGAGTTATCACCGTCTCAATCATCAATATCATAAACATTAATGAAAATCTAAATTCAGTCACACGAACACAAGTTATCTACATTATTAACAAACGACAATAGAAACAGGAACTCAACAATAGTAAAAACGACCAAATTATTACCCAAAGATCCTACACACGCGATATCACCACAGATGTTAAAGCGTGTGTAAATAAACTCAACAAAAGATTGTAATAAATTAATAAAGAAACACAAACACCATTGGGTTATGTTCAATAGTATAATTTTATTCTTGCATTGTATTTACGAGCATTTTCCATTTGAATTAGAAATGGATATCGATGCAGATAGACTTGTTATGTGCATGCAAGGGCCCCCACTTTTTAGTATAAATTGAATAAAAAAATAATGGAAAAACCTAATAGGCTAAAGTACGGGAAGAAGTTTTGAAAGAAATTTATGTACTTATAAAACCAAGTACATAAATTTTTGGAAGATGAATCGAACAAACTTCTATTTATGTGATCTTCTTCTTTTAAACACATAAAATAATCGAACATTGTTACGATTTTGTCGGTTACTATCAGGTCGCAATTGAGAATAGCGATGTATGGAAAACAAAAAACGTACGTCGTGGCAAAACTGTTCGAGACTGTCGACAGTTCTAAAAAGACCGAAACAGTCTTGTCCAGTATCAGACGGTCCGACACGAAACTGTCTCGACCAAGACACGATGTCCGATGCAGTATTCTGCGGGCCTAAGGAAACGTTCTCTGAACATCAGTATAGGAATTATTAGTGGTAGTAGTAATAATAATAATAATCATAGGTCCTAATAATAATAATAATAATAATAATAATAATAATAATAATAATACCTGTCTTATATTGGTGTTTTTTAACTGCTCCACCATTTCGATTCTTTCGTCGTCTTTTAATTTTTCGTATTCATTAGCATGACGGTTGTCATAGTGACGCTGCAGATTATATTTTCTTATCACATTGAGTATCTTACTGCAAATTAAACATCTTGCTGCATTTTCGAACTCTGTAAAAAAATGCCTCCTCCCATGAAGGGTTAAACAACATAGGGGTGGAAGACCTACGTAAATCACTATTAGAGCTTTCTGCCATTGTGTACGTACACAAACCACTCACAAGTGTATAGCACAGTAAATTCTCTGTGATCCGTTGCTATGTCGTCCGTCCGCTTCGTCGTCCGGCATTCACGTGATTTCATAGGCCACGCCTTACTGCAAGACGGTACGGAAATTAGTTAACTATCCCTCCATCGTCTGCATAATTGATATGAGTAAATATGATAAAAAATATTTGTGAACATTTGAATAATACAGTAATTAAATCACCGATTACAATAGTTACAATCAGTATATTTTTAAATTTATTCCAATTAACATCAAGGGATGCTTATTTGCCCCTTATGCATTGTAGCAAGCTATTACAGTCACACGTTCTTTTCGGATTTTGAAACCAGGCACAGTTTTGTATGATGTAAATTCTAAAGTTCTTTTCGGTAAACATTTGATATTTAAACCGGTTTCGTCACAATTGTATATCTGCTGGAGAGATAATTCTAGTTTACTCACCAAATCTCGAAATGTAGTTTTATATTCTTCAGCTGCAACGGTATCAGCTGACATCCTCTCTCCACAAATTGCAAGCGGACGAACACCATGCTTTTCCCTCCACATTGACAACCATCCATCACTAGCAGATAAATTATCGCCTGCATGTTTCTTAAGCATATCAAGCGCTTTCTCTTTCAGAATCGAGCCAGATATTGGAGTACCTTTCTCTCTTTGTTCTTGAAACCATAGGAACAGTTCCTTATCGTATTTGACAACACTAGGCTGCTTCATTGTACGGCGTTTGTCATTAGAGCTCGTGGATGCACAATATTCTTCCAATGCAGCCCGATTACGCTTCCAGTCATAAATTGTACTTCCTGGGATACCAGAAATATCAAGCAGCTTCAAAATATCCAATTTGTCTTTTAAAAAATAATTAAACTTCGAGCGTTTATCAGTAAATGTCTTAGAAAGCATAGTGAATTTCTTCCACACACAACCTGTGATTTACTGAAAGCACGACGGGGTTGCAAATAGGGGGAGGAAAAAAAGTACATGGCGGGGAGGAAGAAGGCACGTACTGTACTGTGAGTAGCCAATAATAATTACCTCCCTACTGTCCGGATGAGAGAGAAGTTACTGTACTTACTACTCTAGTCTCCACTGATCGTCCGCATCAGCTAAGGCCAGATTCCTCCCTCTCCCTCCCACGAAGGATGCACGGACGTGCAGGCTTCCCTGCTCTCTTTATCCAATACCCATTTCAGCGAGTGCTGACGACCACTACTATAGAGTTACTAACAACGAAAAAAAAAAAAAAAATTGATTATGATGTAAATGGCGAGATAAGGCGGAGAATTCGCTATAAAATTACTGTATGAGCGTCAGCACTGAAACTGCGCTGTGGGGAAAGGGGGGACGTGACTCAGCAAGTATAGTATAGTTGCCTCGTTTAATTATTAGGCAGCGGCATTCCTTTTAAGATTTGTAGGTCTTTATTGCATGCACCGATAATAAAATGAAAATGCGACGTTGTCACGTCTTGTTTGTTGCTGCTATATATTAATATAATATGGATATGGGCTAGGCTTAATTGCTCAAAGCATGAGTTAATTTGAAGATTATTTAGATTATTGATTTTGAATTAATTATTTAAAGAAATCATTAAATGTTTCTCCATAAGGAAAACCAGAAAGTTTGACTTTTTGTAATAATTCCTTTATTGTGAAAGATTGGCCGTTATTGTAAGAACTATATATTTCACGGCGAATGTAATCAGACGTAAAACCACCTACTTTATTAAATTTTGTGACTTTGTGTCCACGCTTTTTAGGTGTCTTAGGTCCCTTTTTTACAATTTTACTTACAGCATTTCTATTTAATTTAAGAATTTTAGATGTCTCCGAAATTTTTCCTTCACCTAAATTGTTTTTCAGAACATACGTGTGAGCATTGCACACAAACGTTTGACACTCCTTACATAATTGAATCACTGATCGGAAAAGGGAAGAATGTCCACGCACCTATGTTTTGAGAAAACTAAGAAAAACTTATTAACACTTACAATATTGTTCCTACAGCTTTGTGATGCATTACTAACTTGTAGAACTAAGTTCCCTGAACTGTATGGTGCGTCGTTTCAGCGCATTCGATGAATATTTTTGAATCCATCCTCTTTTGAAATTGATGGATAGTCTTCCTTTTTCCAATAAATTAAAAATTCTCATGAGTAATTTGTAAAGAAACTCAATTAAACACAGGTTTAATCTGCTATTTATTGTTAGTTAAATTTCTATTGTTAACACAGCGTGAATATTATTTAATTTCAGTCAAACATCTTAAGAATTTTATAAATTGTGCTGTTGTATTAAAAATAATTTTAATTAACAATTTAACTAATAATCTTCTTCATCAGATTGGATAGGATTTCTTGTGGGCCATTGAAGAATGTTGTTATAAAACTCCTAATACTCTGATGGAATATATTTAATTATTTTGTTAACGTCTTGCAGCTTCTTGGGATGTATAGGATCTTTGGAGTCGTATGACATATTTCTAGGAGCAGAGATGTTCCTCTTCCCTTGAAGTCTTTATGTCTTGCGATTCAATCCATCTATCCATTCCAAAGAAACGACATAGCGTGGAGTATTCTGTTTATAGGTCAAATGCCGGCAGTTAGCAAGTGAAAACTTTTACCTCATGTGACTATTTAGAGCAATTTAAGATTCTTTTTAAGAAGTGTGGCCACCATTCTTTTTGACATCAATGATATGATGATGTCCAATAATCTTGACTTAAAAAGCATTCTGTGTTTATCTTGAATTAACTATCATCTCAACATATTGTTTCACAGAGTAGATTCTGTCGTTTTTGTATCACTCTTTTTATTACGGTGAAATCCCTGTTGCACGGGAGGAACTAGTGACCTCGTACAGGATAACAGTGCTGAATTATCTGAAACTTGGCAGTCATTGTTCGATACACAAGGCAACGTACAACAGTGTTATTGTCCACAACTGTGAAGTAACAGCGCGTCTGGCCGCGAAACCAGGTGGCCCGGGTTCAATTTCCGGTCGGGACTAGTTACCTGATTGAGGTTTTTTCGGGCGTTTTCCCTCAACCCAACATGAGCAAATACTGGGTAACTATCGGTGTTGGACCTCGGACTCATTTCATCGACATTATCACCTTCATCACATTCAGACACTAAATAACCTAAGCTGTTGATAAAGCGCCGTAAAACAACCTACTAAAAAAACTGTGTTATTTCGATTCTGTCCGCCACAAGGATCGCTAAACACATGTAGTTCTTTCACTGAGTCAAGTTCACTTACGTAGTCATTGAGAAATGTGCAGGCTTCAATGGGGCTTCGATTAGCTTGTCCTTCATGGTAGCAATAAAACTGTGCTGTATTGTTTTCCTGGTTATGGATTCCAAATACAAAAAGCCACAGTTTTCTTAAATAGAACATTTCCTGTACAATAAGACAAGAAAGGGGAATATTTTGCATAAGTCGATCACTAGGTCGACTACATCATTTCTTTCAGCACGTAATTTTATTACCTCTTGTTGTTTTATTTTATCAAATTTTGATGTTCGTCGTTTATGAACTAACAATTCTGCGAAAGCCATCGTTTTGTATTTTCATTAAGAAAAAAATATTTAATTTTGGCGTCTTTGTACAGGTGAATGTTCTATCAGTGCCATTAGATACACATATTTCCCCTTTTTAGTTTTAACATCGTATAATGTAGTGATTATTTCCATTTGGTCTTCATCTTTAACATTTTCAAAACACCTTCTGGAACAACAACAATAAAACAAACACCAAACTGCAGCATATATTATATGTTCACAGAAATATTTAGCAGTAGAAATATATCCAAATAACACATAAAACATACCAGATCTTTCCTTCATAATGGACCAGGCAGTTTTGCTGACACAACTCCTCCTTTTGAAGTTACGTATTCTTTTCCCAAGATCTAGATTTCTTGCGTTTTTCTTTTACATATATTATTCATCAATATTTCTTACTCCCTTTCTTCTCCAGTGTATTTGTTCACTATCAGAATTACTTTCACTCAAGTTGCTATGAATGATTTACAGACAACGAACTTACAACCACACTGACAGCAAATTAGCAAATTTAAAGGAGAGACAGACTTCCTACCTGACATCTGGTGGTGATGCTTACAATATTGATTGGAAAAAGGAAGGAAGTCCGGACATTCTTCCTTATTCCACTAATTGAAAATTTTACTGGGCCGTTACTTCATTGTTATTGCTGGTAGACCCTTCCATTTTCCACTAATCGATGGGTGGATGGCTCAAGAAAAAAATGTATATCTCAGTCTATTTTCGAAAAAATTGGACTTTCTTCCTTATTCCAATCAGTGATTCAATTTTGGTCTAGCTTTTGAATTTGAATTGTTATTTAATTATGATATATTATTATTATTATTATTATTATTATTATTATTATTATTATTATTATTATTATTACCATCGTCGTTATTGACTTTCATGGGTATCGGTTCCGACACTTCACTCGCTTTCCACGGCCTCCACATTTTTATTATACACTGAACTGTAATATAATTAATTTTCACTATGAACTAGAACAAGACACACTGCTAAAATTTGCAACTCTGATTTATACACTCCGCGTGGAGTTTTGGAGCGGCCTTCAAAAGACTTGACGACGACAATGGACAGCGACATAATTAAAATTATTGAAACTACAAAGCTTCCGTCCTCTTTGACACCGCTAGCCTACTAATTGAACGTGGCTACTTTACAGTCTATCGGTTTCCACTATATTTGAACAACGATCGAGAAAGCAAGAGTTACAGCGGCTGCAAAGTCTAAAATCCATACGACAGTATTGCCCCGTTGACTGCTTAAGCGAACTTTAAGACATCGGGAATGGTTAACTCTCGAACTTCAAGCAGCCTTGAATCGCCACAGTTGTTTATACCAGACTGAACTTTTATCTATTTTGGCAATCGTTACACGGGGTGAATAAAAAGTATGGAACAATGCTTGTAACATTCGTATTACTAATTTTATGAAGAAACTATTTATACAAAAGTTGTAGGGTATCAAAGAAGGGATATTTTGAACATTTTTTCAGGTACTATACTTTTCATTTATAAAGTATGTGCCAATCAGTCTGTTTTTTTTTTTAATGGGAATATGTGCCTTAACTCTGCCAGCTAAAATATATCATTATGATGATGATTATTATTATTTGATTATTATTTTTATTATTATTATTATTATTTACTTAATTCCCCATTTTTGGATTCTTCACGTCTCAGTACGTAGAAAACCATATTTTTTCCCCATTTTATTAATTACTGTTTTGTAAAAAATTACCTCTTTTGATGACAATGTATGTGTACTGAATAAGGGGAAATTGTAATTCTTCAGTACACCAATTTGAGGAGGCTGTGGATTAAACAATTGCAGACAAAAACTAATAGATACAACTGAATAAAGATAATAAAAACAAACGAATAACAATGGTTAAACATTAAACAATTTCAAAAATATATTTATGCATAGTTTTTGGTAGTAAATGGGAGCCATTTTGAGCACCTTTTGCAAACTGAAATCAACATATGATACAACACAAGAATGCTAATTTTGGTTTTAATGAGGGTTTTTTTGTTCTAAAATCCATGTATTGCATTACTATTGCAGTTAATGTTTCAATGGTGCATATCCTACAATGTGTCTTTTTTTAAATCATAATTTAAATAATACTAATATTGTTATTATTATTGTTTATACCAGACTGAACTTTATTTGTTTTGGTAACTGTTATATAGAGTGATTCAGATTACCCGTAACAGTAATTTATTTCGGAAACTAGTGCATTAAAATTTTCGAGAAAAAAATATTTGTCACTAAACCACATGTGAACTTTCACATGAGCTCAATTTCATCAATCAGTTCTAACAGGAAGTAGTGTCGGTGGCGTATCACTTTAAAATTTCAAATGGGAGTATGGGTCAAATAAGGTACCATTTGATAGAACTCTTCAAAACAAACAACTTTCATAGGAAACGTTTTTATTAGTTCCTATTCTTTCAATGAGAAAACGTACGAAAAGACAATGAGTGATTCGGACCACACGTAAGTCATTTATTTCGGAATCTAGTGCATTAAAATTTTCGAGACAAAAATATTTATTACTAAACCACATGTGAACTTTCACTTGAGTGTCCACACCTGTGGAGTAACGGTCAGCGCGTCTGGCTGCGAAACCAGGTGGCCCGGGTTCGAATCCCGTTCGGGGCAAGTTACCAGGTTGAGGTTTTTTCCGGGGTTTTCCCTCAACCCAATACGAGCAAATGCTGGGTAACTTTCGATGTTGGACCCCGGACTCATTTCACCGGCATTATCACCTTCATGTCATTCAGACTCTAAATAACCTAGATGTTGATACAGCGTCGTAAAATAACCCAATAAAATAAAAAAAAATTCACTTGAGCTGTCCACACCTGTGGAGTAACGGTCAGCGCGTCTGACCGCGAAACCAGGTGGCCCGGGTTCGATTCCCGGTCGAGGCAAGTTACCTGGTTGAGGTTTATTCCGGGGTTTTCCCTCAACCCAAGATGAGAAAATGCTAGGTAACTTTCGGTGCTGGACCTCGGACGTATTTCACCGGCATTATCATCTTCATCTCATTCAGACCGTAAATAATCTAAGCTGTTCATAAAGCGTCGTAAAATATCCTACTAAAATAAAATTCACTTGAGCTTGATTTCATTAATCAGCTCTAATAGGTAGTAGGGTCAGTAGCGTATCACTTTAAAATTTCAAATGGGAGTCCGGGTCAAATAAGGTACCATTTGAAAGAGCTCTTCAAATCAAACAACTTTCATAGGAAACGTTTTTACCAATTACTACTCTTTCAATGAGAAAACGTACAAAAAGATAATGCCATCAATATTGAGAAATGTTAAAAGACGAAAATGTAAACAAGACAATTAATGTTGACATTTTACTGAAAGACTGGACAATTCCATTAATTTTTATAAATGTTCAAACTGTCTGCCGTTCTGAGCAGCACACACCCGCACTCTTCTTCTAACACTGTCAGTGACTCATAACACTTGGGCGTGGTCAAGTGACTGGCAGATCTCCCGGATTCGCTGTTTTATGCCATCTCTTATTGTGGGACAGTCTTGATAAACGATGTCTTTAACCGTTCCCAAGAATAGAACTCCAAAGGATTCAAGTCAGGAGATAGTGCTGGCCATGCCACAGAACCTCATCTCCCAATCCATCGCCCAGCAAAGAGCTGATTGGCTGTATCACGTGCCACCAAAGAGAAATGAGTTGAGCAACCATTCTGCTGAAGCCACATTACTACTCGTGTTGTCAGTGGCACGTCCTCCAAAAGTTGGTTGAGGATGTTCTTCAGGAGCTCAGCATACATGACACTATTCAGAGCACCTTCAAAAGAAATAAGGTCCAATCATTCGGCGTCCGAAGATGCTACACTAGACATTGACACTCCACCTATGCTGGTTGTCCACTTCTCTCAGCCAGAGATGACTGACTTGAGACCAGTAGTGACCATTATGAATATTGACATTTCCATTTCTCTTGAATGTCGCTTCATCTGTGCAAAGAATACAACTATGAAACTGACAGATTTTACCTGACAATTAACTCTATTTTTGGGGACGGTTAGAAAACATCGTTTATCAAGACTGTCCCACAATAAGAGATGGCATAAAACAGCGAATCCGGGAGACCTGCCAGTCACTTGACCACGCCGAAGTGTTACGAGTCACTGACAGTGTTAGAAGAAGAGTGCGGGTGTGTGCTGTTCAGAACGGCAGACAGTTTGAACATTTATAAAAATTAATGGAATTGTCCAGCCTTTCAGTAAAATGTCAACATTAATTATCTTGCAAATCAAGCTTTCAGGTATAACTCCCTTTAAAGTTGATTTGAATAATTTCGAGGGAAAAATTGTTCCGGGGCTGGGCATCGAACCCGGGACCTTTGGTTAAACGTACCAACGCTCTACGAACTGAGCTACCCGGGAACTCTACGAGACACCGATCCAATTTTTCCTTCTATACCCACAGAGTTCCCGGGTAGCTCAGTTGGTAGAGCGTTGGTACGTTTAACCAAAGGTCCCGGGTTCGATGCCGGCCCCGGAACAATTTTTCCCTCGAAATTATTCAAATCATCTTTACAGGAAGTTATACCTGAAAGCTTGATTTGCGTAATACACGTCACTGTACGTTACAGAAAACCACAATTTAAGTCACACAGAGTTAGTGTGCACTCAATATTGATTACTTCACGGTTGTCAGTTAAGTTTGAGGTCTGTGGATATAGAGGGAAAAATTGGATCGGTATCTGGTAGAGTTCCCGGGTAGCTCAATTGGCAAATTGTTCAAATCAACTATACAGGGAGTTATACTTTAAAGCTTGATTTGCATAATACACGTCACTGTACGTTACAGAAAACCACAATTTAAGTCACACAGAGTTAGTGTGCACTCAATGTTGGTTGCTTGACGGTTCTCAGCCTCTCTGTAAATGCTAGTGGCTGGGCTGTCTTAGCTCTTTTCTGAGATTATTAATTTCTGTTAAGAATTGAACGTCTACGTAATATTATACCCAAACAATTGTTTAAAATAACTTAAATAAAAGGGCCTCGTTAAGTAATTAACTGTCACGTGATTTCCTCCCTTTCTACGACGCTGCGACGTAACCACTTGGACGGACAGTAGATAGCATGTCTGAGTAATTTAATCTTTTCGGATCGGGCAGAAGTGAAGATTGAATTTACAGTACGTAAGGTCTCTTTTATAGAGTATGTACAGAATTATTTCAACATGAGTTACTGATACGAACTGAAGCCTGTATCGAAATGAACGGCCACCATTTTCAAAAATGTGTTTAAATATCCATATTATGATTATTTTAATTTAACTTCATTCTCTATAGTGTACGCTAATGTGCTGTAGACAGTATAATATACACTGCATAATGAATACGTCTGCATGGAAAGCTCAGTTCGTGAGTAAAAACACTCATTGTTAATACTGTACTGTATTTTGATTATACAGAAACCTAATGAAAATTATCAAACTCACATCGCAATATTTCCTAGTTTACGTAAATGGATGAACTACTTTTCTTCCCTCCTATACCTTGTGAAGTGATTTGTTTGTATATTACGCCAGTATCATCGAACTCCATTCGTGGAAGGGGGTAGCAAACGGTGTTTCCGGTTCTTAATCGTTGATCCAAAAGTTTAGCCAGGTTAATATTAGAAATGTTAGTAAAAATAAAATGATGTCCCTGTAGATAAATTCTGTAGGACCAAAAATTAATTTTTACGTAGATTGTTCATCTCTAATTTCCACGCTGCAGTCCTGCAAACGGTTTCAGAATTGGCGCTCAGTCAGTGTCTGGCATCAGTCTTAAGCTGAAACCGTCGGGAAAATCCCAACCACGTAATCAACCTAAGCGGAACACGAACCCACGTACGAATTCTCTACGATTCCCAGTCGATGCCGTTGAGATAGACTAATGAATGTATGTTTTGTTCAATATTTATGACGTACACGACCATGGTCGCTTATCACGACGTGACCAGTACGTCGTTCTAATTGTGACATACAGCTTGTGATGAATCAGGTGTCACTACTAGCGCTGAGAATTCCCACGGCTGTTTCACCCGTAGAATATTTATCTGCTGTGTCCCGTCACGTTAGCAAGAATATTTGGACATGTGATGACGTAGTAGTGATTGAGTTATTTAGCTTCGGCTACAAGCTAAGTTTTTTTTTCCGTGAATCACTGTTGATATTGGCATTGCTCTACCGTGAACTTTGCTGATAGTCCCTTTTTGGTGTTAAACTACAGTATTAATGCGATATAATATTATTTAAACTCGCAGTGGAAAGTGAATTTATCAGGTATCTCATAGGTAGACTAGAGAGTTTATTTTTTATTCGTATTCTCTTTCAGACGAGAGCAGTTAATGTAATAGATAAACACAAGTCACGAGAATGCAATGAGAGAGCTCCAAAATAGCGCTAATAACCGGTTTAGATTCGACCGGTTAGAGAACATCCGTCAAGGTCGGGCAGCTGTTCGAATATTCGATTTTCAACCGATTATCCCTCATGTTTTGCAGATAGAACACCAGACGCACTTCATCATACATGAAAACGACATTTTCTGAGTACACAAAAGGAGTAACAATTGAAGGAAATTCACCTTGTCTTATTAAAAAATGTATTTGCTTGATATACGAGTAGATTTACAATAATTATTGATGACACACTTTAATACACTTATCTTCACAACTAATACATAAATGAACAAACGGACACTGGTAACAACAAAGAAATAAGTGTGGTGCAGATTATGAAATCTGGTGCGTAAAGAAATGCAAGAATAAAATAAACTACAATTACTTACTAAAAAGAAGAGCAAATAAGTACATAGGCCTACATTCTAGTGTAATATATACATTTTAAACTCAAAATTCATATCTCTAAAACAGTAGTTGTTAATTTAATGCCTTTTAATTACTCTAAAGAGCTGCATTATAATTTCATTAATGAATAATTTTTTAAGAAAATAGAGTGTTATTAATAAAAAGAAAAGTACTCTGAAGCTCAAATGCTTGTACCTTCACGTACCATGTTGTTGCTCTTGAAGGCACCCAACTGTAATACCTAGACTGAATGAATGAAGCAATGAATCTATGACTGAATCAACTAATGAGTAAATGAATTAATCAATCGGCGAATCAATGAATGCGCATTGTATTCTTCACCTCACATAATTACGAGCATTAAATCCAGACGTTTGAGATGGGCAGGGCATGTAGCACGTATGGACGAATCCAGAAATGCATATAGAGTGTTAGTTGGGAGGCCGGAGGGAAAAATACCTTTGTGGAGGCCGAGACTTAGATGGGAAGATAATATTAAAATGGATTTAAGGGAGGTGGGATATGATGATAGAAATTGGATTAATCTTGCTCAGGATATTGACCGATGGCGGGCTTATGTGAGGGCAGCAATGAACTTGCGGGTTCCTTAAAAGCTATTAGTAAGAAAGTAAGTAAGTATTATTTCGAAAGCTAACGAGCAAAATGCCAGTAAAAATCCGTGCTTGGAAAATAGACTGTGTAGATCGATATGTGGAGGTGTAACTTTATTTTACGGGTATAAAAGCACCCTCGGCTTGGCATTTTAATGAGATGCTCAGCGTGTCACGTTTTTAATAAACAAATACGTTATGCTTTTTAATTGGAGAAAAAGTGTGCAATGGGAGAGGTACACAACCCGTTCCAGAGTTATAAACTCTCACTGTCGCTCTACAGTCCAGCCAGTCCTGGAAGGTCGGTCCTTAACACGTGTGGGAGCAATGAGATTAATGCCCAGCGTAATCTGTTGTATCCGAGTACAGTACTTGCAGAGTGCTGACGTCTGCTAATTAAGAGCTTGGGGTGTAATGGACTTTGCAAATAAATAGTGCGAAGTGGACGAGAAAGAAAGTTGAGAAAAAGAAGAGATTAAGATAGATAGGTAGATAGATAGATAGATAGATAGATAGATAGATAGATAGATAGATAGATAGATAGATAGATAGATAGATAGATAGATAGATAGATAGATAGATAGATAGATAGATGGATGGATGGATAGATAGATAGATAGATAGATAGATAGATAGATAGATAGATAGATAGATAGATAGATAGATAGATAGATAGATAGATAGATAGATAGACGGACGGATCGATAGATAGATAGATAGATAGATAGATAGATAGATAGATAGATAGATAGATAGATAGATAGATAGATAGATAGATAGATAGATAGATAGATAGATAGATAGATAGATAGATAGATAGACGGACGGATCGATAGATAGATAGATAGATAGATAGATAGATAGATAGATAGATAGATAGATAGATAGATAGATAGATAGATAGATAGATAGATAGATAGATAGATAGATAGATAGATAGATAGGTAGGTAGGTAGGTAGGTAGGTAGGTAGGTAGATAGATAGATAGATAGATAGATAGATAGATAGATAGATAGATAGATAGATAGATAGATAGATAGATAGAGTAATATTATACATACAGATTTTATAATATAATTTTCTCTAAAATCTAATGCACGGGCCTACTGAACGTACGTGCTTTGTACCCAAAACAAGTTCTCCTTTGTAGGTCCCCCCCCACATATGATTACATCCAACTACTCTCTAAAAGAACTTACTTACTTACTTACTTACTGGCTTTTAAGGAACCCGGAGGTTCATTGCAGCCCTCACATAAGCCCGCCATTGGTCCCTATCCTGAGCAAAATTAATCCATTCTCTACCATCATATCCCACCTCCCTCAAATCCATTTTAATATTATCTTCCCATCTACGTCTCGGCCTCCCTAAAGGTCTTTTTCCCTCCGGCCTCCCAACTAACACTCTACATGCATTTCTGGGTTCGCCCATACGTGCTACATGCCCTGCCAATCTCAAACGTCTGGAGTTAATGTTCCTAATTATGTCAGGTGAAGAATAGAATGCATGCAGTTCTGTGTTGTGTAACTCTCTCCATTCTCCTGTAACTTCATCCCTCTTAGCCCCAAATATTTTCCTAAGCACCTTATTCTCAAACACCTTTAATCTCTGTTCCTCTCTCAAAGTGAGAGTCCAAGTTTCACAACCATACAGAACAACCGGTAATATAACTGTTTTATAAAGAACACACATACTTAAATGGAAATAGCACAAAAACACCACATATAATATATCCTAACCTAAAAGACATAAAAGTGTACATTTGGGTGGATACAATTATCCCTTCCTCAGTTCGCGTCACAAACTTCAACAGCTGAAGTTCTAATCTTTCTTGCCTTCAAGAGGAACAATCCAGTCTTTTGTTCCCATTCTCTATTCCCCATGAGGTCAAGACTTGCAAGCGAACTCCTGTTTTGACTTAGCATCGAGGGTGGTAGATATTTTCTCCGTACTGGTTCCAATTCGACACACTGTAATAAAATATGTTTATAGGAGTCCTTTTCTTTGCAAAGCGTACAAAGACGCTCTCCTTCGTTGACAATTTTATTATCCTTCCATGCCCCCAATCTTAGCCACGCTAAACCTGCTCTGCTGTCTTTGTTACAAGAGTTTATGTAGTCACACCTCCCCCAGTTAAGCATGATATCTGATTGTAAATGTAGTGATGACTTTTCCGAACATTGCAGCTCAATCTCTTGCCTCTCGATATCAATTAAACGCATCTTCACATTACGCCATGCATTCCTCCTGTTATTCTCTCCTTTCTCTCACACCCATCCCATTCCATTATCATGTAGCCCTCTCTGCAGTTTATAAACCCACCCCTTTTCCCAACCCTCTCTTTGTTGAACTTTGTAGCAAATCGACCGTAGAAGCGACTGATCCCCAAATACTTCGGTTGGATGAAAAGTAATGGCAACAGTTCGATATTTCTGACATGGCTTTATTCACAGGGGTACAACATTTACGTACCTTCTATATAGTCGCCCCCCTTATTTATTATCTTTTGCCAAATGTTTGGAACGCGTCGTACACCATCAGCGCGTCCATCTTTGTTGATGTTCCGTATTGACCGCCCTAAAGCACGGATAAGTTCATCTCTGGTATTGTACCGGGTCCCTCGCAGTGGTTCGTTCACTTTGGTGAAAAGATCGTAATCGCGTGGATCATATCGGGTGAGTACGGTGGATGTTCCAGAATCTCCCATTGCCAGCGACGCAAGAGGTCCTTGACAGCAGCAGCGGTATGACTCTTTGCATTATCATGAAGAATGATGGGATTCGGTACCACCAAGTGTCGTCGTTTTCTCCTGAGGGCTGGACGAAGGTGGTGCTGCAGGAACCTGCAGTAGTAGTCCGCGTTTACCGTCTGCCTTGGAGGTACAGCGTGGTGCAGTATTACCCCTTCAATGTCATACGCCACAATGAACATCACCTTCACAGCACTTCCAACAAGGCCTTCCCGAAACGCTTTAACCCATCGTGCCACTGCGATATGGCAACGCTGCATGGCCACGTGCTTCACGCAGTCCCTGAAAACATTCTTGTGCACTACGACCTCGTGCCACTTAAATTTTGATCCAGGAACGTTGCTCTAGTTTTGTAAACATGATCTTAGGGCGCTCGCACTATCCCTATGAAAGTCAACGTTCTACACACTGCAGTAGATTGACAGAGTACTGTCGCCGCTGGCTACACTAACTCATCTAACAGTCCTTGTTCATGTCCAAACAGCTGGCAACTCTCGAACGCACCATCGTCACGTGACAGGAGTGTTGCCATTACTTTTTATCCAGCCTATGTATAATTTTAACCAGTATTTTATCACCCTAACTTTCATATGAATTACTTCGTTTTGAAGCCCAAACTCCTTTAGCACCCCGCAGTTAGCTGTGCTTCTGCCAATTCCAAGTATTCGTTTCAGGAAGTCCGCTTGTACCTTATTTAGTTTTCCCGCATTTTCCCAAATAAAGAAAGAACTGAAGGCTAACTAACATGTGAGAGTATAATTTGAGGAGATCAGGAGTAAAACATGGTAAGTGACGTAACGGTAACTTCGTAACACTTCGTGAATTTCCGTCGGTAGCGAATGCGACATTGCACCCCGCGCACCATGGCAGTTGAGCGCTAAAGTGATTCAAGTTGTGCGGCCCTTTGACGCAGGGCGTAGCTTACAATATTTAGTGTCATGCAAACTTTGACGTTTTACTGACACACATCACGTAATGTAATGAAGAATCTTCGCAACAAAATTTCAGAAAATGATCTGATTGTTACTAAAGCAGATAAGAGAAACGCAACTGTAATTTAGAAAAATCAGATTACATTAAAAAAAAAACAGAACTTTTTATTTCGGAAAACAAGTTTGAAATTTTGAAAAGAGATCCCACAATTCAATATCAAAGGAATTTAAAAGATACTTTGAAATCAATAGAATTTACTATCACGAATAAAGAAAAAAATGACTATTACTAATTTCTTTAATAATTATTATATTTATTAGTGATCATATATAGTGTAAAATAATTTTTATGAAAATTCGAAATTTCTTTCCGTTGCTTCTCAAGGAGAATTTAGTGCAGTCGCTCTTGATGCCTCATTTTGATTACTGTGACTGACCTTAACATGAGACTGACTGACAGACTACAGCGTGTTCATAATGCATGTGTTCGATTTATTTGCAACGTCCGTAGATCTGACCGTATCACACCTTCACTAAATATGCTGTCCTGGGTCCGTCTCAAAGAGCGAAGAACTATTCACTCTCTCACTTTACTCTTCAATATTCTTCAAAACTCTAACCCTAGCTACTTAGCTTCTCGTTTTCAATATTTGTCCTCATATCACGAAATAGATACTCCCTCACAACACCATATCACTCTCTCCATTCCTAAACACAGAACATCCTTCTACTCTTCATCTTTCACCGTCTCTGCAGCTCATCTCTGGAACTCTCTACCACAACATGTCAGAGACTGTCGGACATTGTCTAGTTTCAAAAAAAAAATAAAATTGCACTTTTTTGTAAAAATATAGGCTATATATTTCTTTTCCTTCCTTTCCCCGTTTTGTTCCCTTTATCAGCTGACGAACTTATTATCATAGCCTTTTATTGTGAATTTTATTTAATTTTATTTCTTTTTTATTATTTTATTACATTCCATTTTAATATATTCTTCCTTACGTTTTTCCATATTAACCATTTGTGCTAAATGAGTTGCTTTTGCTATATTCCAATGTATTTTACTTGCTTTTTTTTTTCTATTATGGTATTATTTTCATGTTGTTTAGTGTCGATTTTATTATGCTATTATTATTTCTCTTTGTAATATGTTAGTATTCTGGTCTGTAACTTTTTTGTTAAATTTTAACTGCTTGAATACTTTGTGACCTGGTAGAGTGTAAGAGAAGGCACTATGGCCTTAACTCTGCCAGTATAAATAAAGAATTATTATTATTATTAATTATTATTGTAACTGTAATATATAATCTTTAATGTTTCTTATTGAGTACTTTTTTAATACCCTGTATAATGAAAATTAATGGAGATAGACCACAGCCTTAACAATAATAATGATATCAATAATAATAATAATAATAATAATAATAATAATAATAATAATAATAATAATAATAATAATAATAATAATGATAAGAAGAATTAAAGAACAAAGAGTATGAGAACCGAAGAAAGTGTATTATCTCTTTTCATCCATAAAATTGTGCGATGACCACGAGTAGACAAAAACTGGAAACGGAACATTGATTACAACCCTCCGAGTATGGAGGTGTGCATGAAACAAAAATTGAGGGGGAACACTGATTACGAGTCAAATTCAAGGGATTGCACGGAACGGACGGTTTCCTATTGTGGAGGCGGCGTACTGATAAAGGTCAAAGATCCAGAGTCCTGACAGGATTAGAACTCGTGATTGCATTTGCATACAGATTCAGGGCTGCTTTGCTAGACCACGTAAACAGCAAGACTGGTGCTCTCAGGGACTGAACAACTATCATGTGTGTTTAGAAGTTGCTTTAATAAAATATGCTATTGCGTAGACGCTAGAAGTGTAGACTAATTATGAAACAGTTGCTATTTGCTATTAAAGTAGCAGATAATGGCAAATTCCTAAGTGAACGAATCTGATCTTGTCTCTTGGATAATATTTCAGAATTCCTAGCTTTTCCGTGTAGCAGAGTGTTTTATTGGAGGAAGCGGACTGGGAAAAATTGAATGGAAAAAAAGAATCGAAACTATTATTTAACACTAGCCGTACCCGTGCGCTCCACTGCACCCATTAGAATAGTACATTATGCAACGAGCCTATAATGAAGGTAATTAAGAAGTGAGTATGGATATTTATGAAACGAGCGCAAGCGAGTTTCATAATTTTCATACCAGCTTCTTAATTACCATTATAGGCGAGTTTCATACGAATTTTTATGCTCGACCATATTTCTAACTTGATATTATTAATTTTATTGTATCTGACCTGGAGCAATGTCCCGTATGTTGTGAGATGTGCGTAGACGCGAAAGTATTGATTTTTTCCGAGGAACAGATGTCCACATTGACCTTGCTAGGCCATAAGAACCTACAGAGATAACACTGAAATTAAATTATACATTGAAAAACGAGATGACAAATTGAATTTATTTGAATATTATTTACAATTAACGCTAATTATTATAGTAACAGAACATAACCTTCTGCGACAGTATTGGATTTCCAGCCTCCGTGACTTTTCGCTAATTCTCTTTCGATTGCATATCCGAGAATAATCGATACTTGCGGTTTTATAACGGTAGAAAGCTGACCTGTTATTGGCTGAACAGTTGTGACCTGAGTCGTCAATGGCTGAAAGAAGGTGTACTTTAATGACATGCATTAAAGGTCTGCTACCAGGTGTATAATTACTACACTTCGGCATGGTCGAGCGTAAATAAATATAAAGTAATTACATAATTAAAATAGGACATTTCATCCAGGGAACATTCGTGTTTGATAGAAGAATAAATAGTTTAATATGTTACTTAATTTAAATTGTATTAAAAATTAAGATGCGATCATTTTGATCCAGATACCACTCATTTGGTGCAATGACAATTCCTTTAACATGTTTCTTAATTGTTATTACATGCAAACATAGTTTAATGAAGATTGACATATATTTTAGTTTTAATGTGTATATTTTATATTACTTGCTATATGTTTCCATTGAATTATGGTAATAACTTAATTTTAACCAATGTTTTCTACGTCTTCAGTAAATGGCGCTTGGTCCACTATGGTTCTGAACCCTTCAAATAACTTTATCCTCTCCCCATGTTTTTTTATTTAAATAGTTTGTGGGCTAATTAAGTTTATTACAAACTTCATTTTTACAGAAAACATTTTGATGAAATTAACTTCTCTCCGTAATTCACTTACAAATATCAACATACCCTTCATTCATGTTTTGCTGCATTGTAGTCGAGGATAATTCATTATTTCATTTTGCGCCAAAACAATTCTCAGTTCAAATAAATTTCGAAACACACAGTAAATTCGTCTACGTCTTTGACAGTATTCACACAAAACCCCACTCCGACAGTCTCGTAATACAAGGACATCATTTTATTTTTACTAACATTTCTAATATTAACCGGGCTATACCTTTGGCTTAAAGGTTGTGAACTGGAAACACCGTTTGCACCCCCTTCCATGACTGGAGTTCGATGATACTGGCGTAAAATACAAACAAATCACTTTACTACTAGATATAGGAGGGATGAAAAGTAGTACATCCATATACGTAAAGTAGGAAATATCGCGATTTTGAGTTTGCTAATTTTCATTAGGTTTTTCTTTAATCAAAATACAGTACGGTATTAACAATGAGTGTTTTTACTCACGAACTGAGCTGTCCATTCGGACGTATTCATTATGCAGTGTATATTATACTGTCTACAGCACATTAGCGTACAATATAGAGAATGAAGTTAAATTGAGAAATAATCATAATATGGATATATAAACACATATTTGAAAATGATGGCTGTTCATTTCTATATAGGTTTCAGTTCTTTTTTGCATATTATCGCACATAGACCATTATACCTAATTCCAATTACCAGTTTCATCTTTCGTGCTAGTAACTCATGTTGAAATAAATGTGTACCTAATCTATAAAAGTGTACTTTATGTACTGTAAATTCAATCTTCATTTCTGCCCGATCCGAAAAGATGAAATTACTTAGACATGCTATCTACTGTCCGTCCAAGTGGTTTTGCCGCAGGGTTGTAGAAAGGAGGGAAATCTCGTGACATTTAATTACTTAACGAGGTCCATTTATTTAAGTTATTTTAAACAGTTGTATAATATTACTTAGACTTCCAATTCCTAACAGAAATTAATGTTTTCGGAAAAGAGCTAAGACAGCCCAGCCACAAAGGGACGGGCAGAAGTGGGTGAGAGAAACCGGGATGCGACATAGGCAAACGGACGACAGTACCTGTGCGGGAATATGATTCAATATTGAAAACGAACATATTTCTGGAACGTACTATACTCACTAACTCAGTACTGTTAATGTTTACTATGACCGTAAGGCGACTTTGACTGTATACGCTTGGTTCTGTGTGAAGAACGGTTGGAAGTTTACTAGTAGAGGGGGTGGGAGTGAAGTACATTCAAAAACTCAGGTACAATAAAAATTGAAGTAAAAATAAAATGATGTCCCTGTATAACAAGTAGTAGATATTGGAGTGAACACATTTCTGAGAGTACTCTCCGTTGTTCGACTATTGTTTGAGTCTAGAGGGCGGATTTATATGCACTAAAATTTGTGAATAATGCATGCATTTATGCAGTAAAAACAGTGGCGGCTAGTGATAAAATGTGAAATCGTACGTTTAGCCTAATATAAAACGTCATGATTCCAATGTTTCACTATCGAAAAAAACCGTATATAAATTAAAAAGAACATATAATGATGATGATGATAATAATAATAATAATGATAAAACCCAGTCTTTTAATTTCCAATTTTTCCTGGTAAGCCAGTTTACCCATTTCTTTACTGTTCCAAATTACTCGAACAGAGTTCATTGTTTACGTTTGTTAAAAATGAATACATATCACAATGCCGTCATGTACAAAAGCGTATGTTCAGTAATATATTTTGATTCACAACACACTGATACACTATAGCCTATACGAGTACTGTACTCCCATACGCATAGATTGATTACTATAAATACATGCCAGTAAATATTCTTAAATAATATACACCATCATACAGATACTTAAATTCATACCACCACCACATTCAGCCAGGACGTGTCTGAAAGCCAAACTATGCTATTATGCTGACACTGAATTATAGTAATTCACAAACTACACTCTCGTAGCAGCACTGTACACGTCATATACATAAAGTAAACGTTCCGACAGTGAGATGCTGACACCTACAGGCTAGAAAACAGACTATTAAATTTTCTTCTCGAGATATGGCACGTGAACGATAGCATCGATGCACCTGACATCTGTAGGATAGATTCACTGTTCACATAACGCTTTGTGCTCTTGACGAGTCATAAGCGGCCAGCGAAAGACAATTTTCTCCCGCGCATGCGTGAAATTCCTGCAACCTTTTGAAAAGAGCACGGATTGTAAGTGAACGGATGTTGCCAAGTTTACATAAGTTTATGCAAGATGCGGGAAGTTTAAAATACTCGATTTTGATATTACACATTCCCACTACCTACGTCAATACGGTTTTAAATAATAAAACTAGTCGTGCATTAATGGAAACAAGGTGTTCACGTGCTCTTGTGCTCTTATTGACGCACCGCCACTGAGTAAAAACGTTGGAAATATGCTATAAAAATGGGCAAATATGCATGAAAAAGTATAGATTTTCAGTGAAATTCACAATTTTCTCATAAATTTATTGAAGTAATAAATGTAATGAAATAATAATAAAAATTGAATGATGTTATTCTTTCATTGAATTTATTTGGTAATTAAATTATAATTAGGCATAATGTTTTTAAAACGTTGAAACCCCTACATTTACATATCAGTATTGTGCTTACACTTGACTTCTGTGAAGTACAAACACATAACCTCAACACTTTCTCGCCATCTCCTACCATGTGCGAAATAGAGTTAGCATTGAAGCATCGCAGTCAGGCGCTCTGATGAGCGGGAAAGAATGAACTGTTCAGTGTTCACCTCGAAAAAGTTTGCAGTTCAATCACTGTTTATCACTGTTTCACTGTCTAAGATCACCGTGATCATAAATGAGCAATCACAGGTCGAACAGTGATCACAAAAGAGCAGTTTATCTCATCACTATCTACAAGGATGCAGTGCTGGATCACAATGATTTTCCTCTGATAGTACAAGAAGTGTAAAAATATCAAAACGACTTGAAACGAGTTGTATTCTAGCTGAAGCCTTCCAAATTAATATGCACTGATATTCTCTTTCACTGGACTGTGTTAATTTACAGTTAGAAGCTGAACTGTTGAAACGTTAATCATTACTGCGTTTTCGAGGACAGTGAAAATTTCGGCGGTAAGTTTTTTTTTTTTTTTTTTTTTTTTGAATATACAGTCCATTGTTATTCCTCAATGTTATATATGTCATTGATACATTTTTAAAGAGAAATGATCTACGTTTATATCAATGTATGTATAATTAATTTCGTTTTAAAATTGTAACATGTTCTGAGATTATGACTAGACTTCGCATTTTAGGTTAAGATGTGTATTTTTTCTGTAGAGATAAACTAAAACTAGTTAAATATCTTCACATCACAGAAACCTGCAGAAAAGTATATTCTATTATCCATGTGCTAAAAAGGATAAATGTTCATCTTCCCTCTTGCTTAAAAAAGTCCCTTGTGCAGACGCTTGTATTTCCCTATTTTGACTATGCGGACATTTTACTGACTGACCTCTCCAGCGACAACAAAATGAAACTTCAACGTGCTCATAATTTGTGTGTACGTTTTGTAAGCAATGTTCGTAAATATGATCATATTACCCCATCCCTGGAAGCAATAGGTTGGCTTAAACTAGATAAGAAAAGAAATTTACATTCACTTCTCTTTCTCTTCGAAATCTTGAACTCTTCTATTCCTTCGTACCTGTCGTCTCGCTTCACTTACCTTTCTTCCCACAATAATATGAACACACGCTCTCGTCATGAAACAATACTAACAATACCATCCCATCGCACCTCCTCATACTCATCTTCTTTCACAATAGCCCTGCCAAGACTCTGGAATTCGCTACCTGCTAGCATCAGGGACTGTCGAAATAAAATTGAATTCAAACGAAAATTTACTAGGCACTTGGTCAGTAATTGATTACTTGTAAATAGTTTCTTTAATCTATCACAAAATATTTCAATATTCAGTAATTTCATCACTATACAATTTTGTTATTCTAGATTTAATTTGTAATTCAGTAAATATAAAATATTCTTTGTTTCTCTATGATAAATTATCTAGCTTTAATTATTCAGGTAATCTTTTCGTACTTTGATTTTATTGTAATTGTAAATTTAATACTAACTGTAATATTATTTGTAATTGTAATTGTAAATTTAATACTAATTGTCATTTTTATTGTTGATATTGTAGTTGGAATCTCCTGGTAGAGGGGCAGAGAAGGCCTGACGGCCTTATCTCTACCAGGTTAAATAAATAAATACTACTACTACTAAAATAAATACTACTACTACATTTTATATAAAATATGAATGTTTGAAAGCGACTTTATGGTGCCTAAAATGCCTATTTTACCCACAGATACCTATTTTTAAGGATTTAGAGCCTAAAATTGCATATTTCTATTTGTTACGTATAGTGTTTAAATTTTCTTGTACCAGTAAAAGAGAAAGGTTTGAATGTCATGGGGTGGGTATGGTTCAAATATTCTATAACAGTTTGGTTGCAGAAATAAAGAAATTCCTGGAAGGTGCTGATTTAGTTGAGCACTTGAGCAGACAATAGAAATGTGATCAATCAGAAGGATGTAGTTCTCCCTAAAGAAATCAGCACAGCAATAATGCTCGATTTAAATATGCACCCATTGCTTCGATATCATTGGGAAGAATTTTTTTTTTCGCTTATAAAATGGTTCTGTCTAAGAAAAGGCAAAGTTTCACGATAGAAAATTAGAGAAAACATTATGTATTACAATGTCAATTATGAATAATGTGTTAATTGTAAATTTATTGGTAAATTAATTAATTAATTAATTAATTTAATTGTAATATAAGCACTTATGTTCTAGCAGCCTTAGAGCAATGAGACAGATGAATTCTTTAAAAATTACGTACCGGTATTCATAATTTAAGCCTTAACAAAATTAAATTTTCTAGCCACTATATTTTTTACTGTTTTTGTTACTGTATACCGTACTGCTTATTACTCACTAATTAATTGCTTTTTTATAGCTTCAGCGCGTCTGGCCGCGAAACCAGGTGACCCGGGTTCGAATCCCGGTCGGGACAAGTTACCTGGTTGAAGTTTTTCCGGGGTTTTCCCTCAACCCAATACGAGCAAATGCTGGGTAACTTTCGGTGCTGGACCCCGGACTCATTTCATCGGCATTATCACCTTCATTTCATTCATACGCTAAATAACCTATATGTTGATACAGCGTCGTAAAATAACCCAATAAAATTAAAAAAAAAAAAATTATAGCTACTGTAGTTTGTGTGGATAGAAATTAAATTTTATCAACAGTAATCTCACTAGACGTTTTGATTTATCTAGAGAAAATCAAAACTCGAGTGGGATTTAATTGACTATTACACGATTAGAAGAAAGTATGTAAAGATTAGAAGTAACGAAGTACTCCAATACAATAAAATATTAATTGACTTACGAAAATACAACTGTCTTCAAATGTATTATTGTACCATCTCAACATTACAAATATTACGCTAGATGCATGCTAGATGGCAGTAGTGTCTTTATACAGACACTGTAATGATTACTGTTCAATAAATCTTAATATTAAACAATCTCTGATACGTGACTATCCATAATATATATAGCAGAAGTTCTTTTTATCCTCTCAGAGCAGAAGCTATAACATAACCTAACTAATATACACAAGTGTTACAAAAGTTTTAATTAACGCCGATGACATAAAAAATAAACATGAATAATTTTAAAAGGAATAATTATTGAATGTACAATTTTCAAATTTGAATGCGGTTGGTGGCTCAATTGATGTTATATTGGACGTGTGCGTAATAGAAGTGGAACTCGTTGATGTAGGTCTACATGGTGTATTCAACTTATTCAGAATTTCCGAATGAATAATTTTAAAAGGAATAATTATTGAATGTACAATTTTCAAATTTGAATGTGGTTGGTGGTTCAATTGATGTTATATTGGACGTGTGCGTAATAGAAGTGGAACTCGTTGATTTAGGCCTACATGGTGTATTCAACTTATTCAGGATTTCCGAATGGTGCTCTTCATTTATTTGTAAATCGGATTTCAGAAGATGCATAGGTATGATCAGTGATTTTTATTAATTCTTTCTTGAATGCCAATGCGAGTCATATTTGAAACTGCTGTGCATCGACTGGAGTGGTTTGTAATTTTATATATATTTTTGACGTCCAGGCCAGCGCAGTTTCAAATGTTGGCAAACAAAGAAACAAATGCTAGGGACGCGATAAAATTAAACAAATGCTAGGGACGCGATAAAATTGTGCGATAAGCAGCCATGATTGGTTGAAATACCCCCTTTCGTACCGTTTTATTGGTAAAAAGTAGTATGACGTAGAAAGAGTGTAATAGTCTGCATAAAATAGTATTTTTAGCTGCTTGAACTCGTATTTTTAGGTGCCTGAAAATTAAGGTCTAATTATGACTTACATCATCAATGTGTCACAAATATGAAATACTAGTATTACTATTAATATTCCATCTTTATACCCTGGTTCTCTATTTCGATATTAGTGTTAGCACCTTTAAGGTGAGGGAAAACCTCACCTTCAAACAAACATAGAAAAGAGTAAAATGCAAAGGCAATGCAAGAAGTCATAAAACAAGTTCGAGAAAAGACGTGAGAGACGATTCATCTGGATTCAGTATTACGGTTGGGAAAACACCTATTAATGAAGATACTGAATGCTTCTTCTGTTCTTTTCTTAGTAGAGGCCATTTTGACTTTGCAATTTTGTTAACAACCTCAACGTGTCAGAAATATGAAATACAAGTATTATTAATATTACATCTTTATACTCTGGTTTTCTGTTTCGTTACTGGTGTTGACACCTGTAGGAGGAGGGACAACTACACCTTCCAACAAACTGGAATGGAATGAAAACGCAATGCAAGAAGCCATAAAACAAGTCCGAAAAAGACATGAGAAACGATTCATCTGGATTCAGTATTATGGTTAGGAAATAGTAATATGCGTTACAAGAGCGGTATGTTGAAGTCTTCATGTTCGAAGAAAAGTTTGAAAAAGCGAAACGCAGTTGAGCTTTTTTAATTTCCTAGAATTGAAAGAAAACATACCGCTCGTGTATAGTATATTTTGTGCGAAGATCGTTTATTACATACCTGAAAGAGGAATTTCTAATTAGTTGTAATGAAATCTCCATCTTGGTTTCTGTTCAATGACGGCAAATTTGGAAAACAAAAATATCTATCTTCAACATCGTTGCTTTAAAATGTTTTCTGTATTTACTATACTCCAGCAGGCCGTGATATACGTCTGTCTTTTTTTCCCCCCATTCTATAAATGCGAACTTAAAACAAACGGCTTCCTTAATGTTGCTTGCATCACGAATGCAGTAACTTTAGTGGAGTTGTAGAGTTTACTTAATTTTTGCAAATATTTAAAAACAATAATTAACAGTTCAATTTAGGTGAAATTGCAGTGGTAAGTTTCCAATTTATATTTATATTGAACGTCTCTAAAAATAATATGTTAAAAGCCTAAAGCAGTAAAATCAATATGTCACTTATGCGGTAAGAAGAGGGAAATTGTTGTGTGTGTTAGGTTGGGAATACTGAATGTGGAATTTTAGACTTACCGCGGATTGGTTTTGTGCGGAAACCAACGGATTGGTTTTGTGCGGAAACCAAGCAAATACGCACGATCTCGCACAGACATCTTTTAATGAAGATGCTGAATTCTTGTCCTGTGCTTTTCTTAGTAGAGACCATTTTGCGTTTGCAATTTTGTTAATATTGTAAGTTGTTAATAGTATTCCATATTTGTACCTCCATTTTTATGAAGAAAATATGTTAGATTTTGAGGACATCATTTTTATTTCAAATATTTTATAACATCTTACCAACTTGTAAGTCCTGCTGGGTAACTTTCGGTGCTGGACCCCGGACTCATTTCACCTGCATTATCACCTTCATTTCATTCAGAAGCTAAATAACCTAGATTTTGATACAGCGTCGTAAAATAACCCAATAAAATAAAAAATAAAATGAGTCCGGTATAACACTCACAATGACATTCAGTAATAAACAGCCAGTATTCGAATGATTTAGTTCCAAAAAAAAAAAAAAAAAACATAATGGTATTCCATATTTTTGTACCTCTTCCTTTATCAATATCATTATACTAGAACACAATAATGCACTGTATGAAATTGCTTTTGGTACTTAGTCTAGTTTTGAGGATGAAATTCATATAAAACTAATTTTATAAGGTGAACTCAATAGAAACCTCAATATTAATGAGATTCAGTATTAACGCGTTTCGACAAGAGAAAGGGAATTAATATCTGCAATCAATGCCCGAAGCTAACCCTGCAGTTAGGTTAGATTTGACTACTGAATTAATTTGACGATTCATTGTTTCGCAACATTTCTTAAAAAGAGAGTCGCCGCTGTTCATATTCACAGCGAAACAATGTCGCGATCACTGGACTTCAGTTTTTTATTTGCAAATTTAATGAATTCTCCCCCTGTTCCATCTCCCAGTTTCCACACGGTAAGCAGATATTGGATTTCATTTTCACTGTATAGATTTTGCAGAGGGATGAGTCACAAAAATTTTTACGATTCTACCAACCGTGTCAGTGGATTACATATGGGTTAATATTAAAGGGGGCAGTGTGGACATCCTAGTGACAGTTCGTCTGTAGTCCAGTTTATTACCTATTCAAGTATTATAATCACATTCTGAAGCAATTCGTGTGAACTATAAACTAACTCGTTTGCAAGATTCAAAACCGTGAACTTTCATTCCGGTGGCAACTGAGTTAATCAATAGTTATAGAAAATAATTTTAAATAAGTTATTTTTATATAATTTCAATTCATTAACACTCAACGTGCAATATCGAACATGATCTCTATTGGTTAATTTGGAAAGATCCAAAAGATAGCGCTTCCGTTCTCGAGTAGCGTATGACGTCATTGTTCCACACCCACTAACTGATAACTAGAGCAGTGCAAAGGGAGCAGTTTTTCGACACAACGGCAACAGGGCAAGGGTTGTAAATTCACCTTGTGTACCCGCAGAGGTCTGACTCTGCAGTACACAGGATAGCTGCAAGCAGTAGGTACAGCTTAGTAAAGCAAACGTCAATACTGAAGAAACATGAGAACAGTTCGGCTCTAGTATTACGATGCCTAAGGGGGAGAAAATTCGTTCGGCGAAGTTCAAGAGACTTATTTCCGAATATGGTGATTTTTTTTTTTTGTTGCAGCGAAGATAAACTATTCTGCAAATTGTGTAAAATATCAGTTTCAGTAAATAGAGCATGTAATATTCTAAGACATGTAAATAGGGATGTACACAAACGTGCCCTCAAGAAGTTGAACAAAAAAGCGAAAAATGTGAGCAGGGTTATAGTTCTTCATCCGTGTTCCATGAAGAAATGTGTGATGCGTTTTGTTAAGCATTCAAGAAGATATGTCCTGGTGTAGCCTATCTCTTCCTCCTCCTCCTATACTTACTCAATGGGGTTCCTGGTTGAAGGCCTGCATTTATTACTGTAAATATTTCGACCAGGTCCAGAATGTTATTCAGTCATTTGATGTGAAAGATGCAATACCAATAGCCCAACGTCTGTTGGTTGATTCAAGCATAAAACAACAATTGGAATACATTGAATCGAATTACGGGTTTATTCCTGATTGCATAACAGCTTTAGAAAAGTCTGGTACAAAACTGGTTGATCGGTTTTTCCTATTGCGAAATATCTGGAAGAAAGTGACTCAAGTAGACGATAAAATTGCTAAAATAATATCTGCGAAAATAACAAATATGTTGAAAAAATGGTGGATATTATAAACTTTGCAAGATTAGTGACAGTAGGCTATTTCTGGAGATAAGGATTCCTTTGAAGAACTAACAGAAGTTGAAAAAAAATGTTGTACAGGATTTTACGTATGCCCAGTTGTTTCAACAGACGTAGAAAGAAGCTTCTCCACGTATAAGGCCATGCTATCAGATAGACGAAAATCGTTTTCTGTTAATAACTTACAAATGCCATTTGTTGTGCACTGTAACAATATTTGGAAGAAAAGTGACAACGTATAACATGTGCATTAATAACTCACACTCATTGTAAGGAAAAGAAAAAGACAAAAAACAATAGTTCAAGTGCTTTTGCGAATAGAATATCATGAACCCGTTATAAATAAACAGTGATTTTGTTTGCGTTCTGTATGAAATACATGTAAAGTATATATTATTTGTTTAGGATGAAATGGTTAATTAGTTTTGCAATTTTGATATCTTATTAAAGTATCTGTAGAAAATTAATTGCAGAAACGTTAGGGAACTGTGTCATTTCTATTGTGTCGTCTGTACGTCAACACATCGTGTACATGACCGTCGCTTGTACACAGGGAACACGCCGAGTAACGTCGGAACCCTTGCTATGATGCCATTCTGTCTGTCATGTGCTCCGTCTGCACCACTCTACGTGATAACGAAAGGCGTGAGAGAGAAGCAGGCCATTTTACAATTTAAGGCTGAACTTACGCGCTAAAGTAGTGGGAATACAACAATGCTATCTATCAGTGGTGCACGCAGAATTTTGTCAAGATCATTATTAAAACTCTTTACAATTTACATTATCGGTATTTTAAATGTTGTGTATTATCATCATTATTATTATTATGTTACAGTATATATTTTTTATTTTACAATTTTATAATACAGTGATCGGCAATTCTTGACTCGCGACTAGGGCAGAAGAGTAAAGGCTCATTCACAATGAAAATTAAACATAACGTAAACGTTAACTTAAAAAAAGTAAACGTTACGGTAAAATTAAGAACATTCACGATGGGAACATAAACATAACCGCAAAGATACTTGGTAACCATGGAAACATAACAACGACGTCATTTCCTCATATTCTGTCGTATACTTCAGCGCTCCACGATTATGTTCTGTTTGCAAATCACATAAGCATAAGTATGAAAGTTTGGAGTTTGCAAACTTTCATGTTAACGTCTAACGGCAATGTTAATGTCAGTGTTATGTGAATCATTGTGAATGATCCCATTTGGAAAACTGGGCGCAAACTAGTGTGTTTATGTTACAGTTATGTTTAATTTTCATTGTGAATGGGCCTTAAGACTTAATCTCCCTCTCCTTAGCCATCACTTGTTCATTCAACGTTAAGCAGTTTGGGTATCTTCCCCTACTACCTTCCTCTTTGTTGTCTATTGCGGGCTGTATTTTACATGACTTAATCTTTGCCGACCATTGTTCTAACAGAACATATTCACGAATATCGTTGTACAGTAACGGGCATAAGTTTAGAGCACCTCTCTTTAAAAACGTATTATTTAACATTATTGCAACATAATTTTTTATGGGCAATTGTGACATTGTGTAGTTATAGAGGATATCCATACAGGCATTTTAAGAGTTCTTGGGACTTGTTAGCATTTTTTCTTGAGGAGTTATGACAATTTTATGTTTCTTTACATTTATACATTTATAATGCGATTCCGATTTTTCAAGAGATTAAAATGTGTGTCTTAATGTTCGTTTATTGGTTTCAAGGTGCACCAATAAACACATTTTAATAAAAAAACTATTCAAAACTTTATTTCATCAAAAATGTGCAGGCCATCAATTGAAAATGACGTTTTTTAGGGTGGAAAAATTTTTTATTTACAGTTTTCCCCCACTATGTTCTTTTTCCTTCTCTTTCCCATGTTGCAAGAATCTGGAAATGCAGAAATAATGGTTAGTGTGAAAGAATGTGGCCTGTCAAACAAAATTCCATCATTCACCCTCGCCTTCACCCCTTTTATGACGGGACGGAAGTTGCCGCGGTACCTACTTTAGAAATAGGAAGTTGTAAACCATTGAAGTGTGACGGCTGCGAGCTACTCTTACGAAATGGGAAGAACATCAGTGAGTGTTGCAATTAAATGGCAAATCCATGTGTCAGTCATCTAAAAACCCATGTGTCCATATCTAGAAAAAAAAAATTGTGTGTGAAGTGGCAGAGGATATATTGAAAATTGCGAAATTTCAAAAAAACATAAAAATAAACATATTTCCTTAACAAAAGCTAATAATAAGTTCAAAATTGGATCTAAGTCATAATTTTAGTAGTATTTGATAAATATAGAAGCAACAATTAACTCCAGAAAAATCTGTTGAATTGGCAACAAATTATTCAATTTTAAAAGTAGGTGCTCTAAAATTTTGCCCGCTACTGTAAAATCTTTTTAACGTAATTTTTTCACAGACGTCCAACGTTTAACAAACAACAAGTAGCAGACGTCTAAGGTCCTCCCAGTAACAGACGCGCTTGTTTCATACGCTGCGATATTTGCGACATCTGGTAGCTGGTAGAGGAACTTTGCTAAAATCAGCTGTTATTAATCGCATATAGCGATATATTTAAGTTGTCAATGCCATCCAAGTTTGGATATACTGAATGAATTGCTAATGTAGAATATATATTCCATTAATGTTTTTAAACGGGTAGAAAATAAAATTGTTCGCATTATATCAACCATTTTTTAATTACTGGTACCATTCCAGCTCAATCCAATTAATTATGATGGTCTTAAACTGGTATAGGCTTGTTCATATTCATATATCTAAATTAATCACATGGATACAAAAGCTAGTATTCCTTATCACGTACTTAAAAATATATTTGCCCTAGACAGAATAAGACAAAATCGGTAACCATTTATGAAATATAGAAAATGTAGCCCACCATAAGTTTTAAAACATCAAGTTAGGCTACAGGAAAATTAAAAAAAAACAATACTTGTGAATGTTATAACGCATAAACTGTACCATTTGTATAATATTTTAGACAAAAAAAAATGTAAAAGAGATTGGGAAAACACACACACCAATAAAGTAGATTTTCCTGGATTTTTATATTTTATTAAAATTTTCTCAACTTCCTTTTGGTGTTCAAACTGTAAAATCTGTGACCTGTTTAATTAATTTATCTCTATTTTTCATTACTGATTAATGATTATGTAGCCTAAATATTATAACTTTATAACATTACACTACAGTTACATAATGTAGGATATATTAAACTTATTTTATATAAAAGTACCCATTTCTCTATCTCTTTAAGTTGATGTATTTAATACAACTTTGCAACAGTGGACGACCCTGTCAATTTACCACTAATGCAGTGAATTGCAATGTGCTGTCATCTAGTGAGCAAAAAGTGAACGTGAAGTAAGTAATATAGTAACGAACGAAAGGTATCGCTGAATATAAATGAAGATCCAGTGTTTAATTCGTTCATACTTGTACCGGAACATCTGTGAATCAAATGAACGAATCATTTTAGGGAATCATTCTTACTGAACCGAATCTTCAAAATGAATCGGACTTCCCATTTCTTCAAGAGACTGAAGACAAATTATTTAATCCCCACTCCAGTCTGACCAGTAGGAGCATTTGGTTTCTGCGCAAATGTTGCCGGGCTATACAATCCTCGGTTCCTCCTTCCCTACGTTCCCTAGCTTACGATGATTGCAGACCAAGATATCGAATCCTGGAGATGGGGAAGCCATGTTTGTGGTGATCAAACTCAAGGTTCCTAAGGATTTTATTCGGGGTTCTTCCGTTTCTTAGCATCATTCCACAGTCTTCATGATTTTAATATTCATCATCATCATCATCATCATCATCATCATCATCATCATCATCTTCATCTTCATCTTCAAGGCTTAGGCCTGGTGGCCTGTTCCTTCCTCTTGGAAAGTGTCCTCCCATCTATTGCGGGGTCTTCCGACATTCCTCCTTCCTTCAGGTCTGTAGTTCAGTATTTTTTTTGGGAATCTGTTTTCATTCATCCTTAATATATGTTCTTTCCAGTTTTTCTTTTGTCTTGCTAATCCGTCGTTTAAGTTAAAATTCCCAGTTCCGTCCTTATGTCTGTGGTTCTTTTCTTGTCCAATAGAGTGTATCCTGCCACTGATCTCAAAAATCTCATCTCTGCAGCCTCTATCCTTCTTCTTTCTGATCGAGTCAATGCCCAGCTTTCACTGCCATACATAGGAACAGGGACTGCCATTACTTTATAGAATTTTAGTTGGGTCTCTTTTAGTGTTTTCCGGGATAAAGTTCTTTTTATTGTACCGTACATTCTCTGGAATTTATTTATTTTGTTGTTAACATCGTTATTTTCGCAATAGGATACGTTGCAACCCTATTGCAACTATTTTGGTCCTTAGATGCCTAGTCCCCAGAAAGCCCATTGCTTTAGTTTTTGTTAAGGATATTTTAAGATTATAATCTTTAATAACTTGTTTGTTGCTATTTGCTCTGAATTACTGAAAATCACTTGATCATCGGCAAACAAAAGAGTATCTATGCTCTCTTTGCCGACTATAAAATGTTCTGTTAAAATACTTTGCCATTCTTCAATGACTGCGTCTATATATACACATTAAAATTGCTGATGACAATGGGCATCTCTGTTTCACTCTCTGGTTTATTGCCACCATTTTGTTCGTAATTCCTTGTCCATTTTCTATACTTATATATGTTTTTCTGTACAGACTCTGAATCACCTTAAGTATATGTTTTGTGTATCCTTTATTTTCCATTATATTCCATAGTTTATTTCTTATAACACTATCAAATGCCTTCTCATAGTCTATGAATAGAATATATGTTAACAGGTTGAATTCTCTTCTTTTTTGTATCAGTTATTGCATTATACATACGCAGTCGGAACATGATTTTAATATTCATGAACATAATTTCAATAGTATTCACTAAAGTGGTACTGGTGTACACATAGCATCAGTCTGAGGAGGTGTATGCACTCGGTGGACGTGGAAAGGGCACGCTATTAGAATTTCATCGGAGCCAAGCCTACATGGCAGAATCGACAGACGGCTCCACCTAGCTAAGTCACGTTATCTACAAAGAAAGTTGCCTTTCGAACTTAATAATCATTGAACGATTTTATTTGAGTTATTGTTATTATATTGATTATAATGACAATTTTGTTTTTACTTCCACGGTATACTTTGCAATCATAATTCTACATTTTCGTCGACATTATATTTATATTATATTTTTATTTTAAAAACCATAATTGATTGTTTATTTTATTGCCATTTGAAGAATGTCTTGTGACTTTCATTTGAAAACATGCTCTTTCCATTGTGTTTTTCTTTAATTTATTATGCGACTAATAAAACAAAGTTTCTTGGAGATGGAATAAATAGGATTGCTTATTCCATGTTGTCTTTTATATTCAACCACGTACTTCTTAAACTTAAATTCAGCTTCTTATTGGGCGTGTAAATTTTGCAATCATAAAAATGATTTTCTGTACGCGATATGTTGTGAAATTTCAATTAGTGACTTTTCTTCCTATTATTGAGAGTGTACGTTGAAGTGTCATACTTACTTACTTACTTACAAATGGCTTTTAGGGAACCCGAAGGTTCATTGCCACCCTCACATAAGCCCGCCATCGGTCCCTATCCTGTGCAAGAATAATCCAGTCTCTATCATCATACCCCACCTCCCTCAAATCCATTTTAATATTATCCTCCCATCTACGTCTCGGCCTCCCCAAAGGTCTTTTTCCCTCCGGTCTCCCAACTAACACTCTATATGCATTTCTGGATTCGCCCATACGTGCTACCTGCCCTGCCCATCTCAAACGACTGGATTTAATGTTCCTAATTATGTCAGGTGAAGAATACAATGCGTGCAGTTCTGCGTTGTGTAACTTTCTCCATTCTCCTGTAACTTCATCCCTCTTAGCCCCAAATATTTTCCTAAGCACATTATTCTCAAACACCCTTAACCTATGTTCCTCTCTCAGAGTGAGAGTCCAAGTTTCACAAACATACAGAACAACCGGTAAGATAACTGTTTTATAAATTCTAACTTTCAGATTTTTTGACAGCAGACTGGATGATAAAAGCTTCTCAACCGAATAATAACACGCATTTCCCATATTTATTCTGCGTTTAATTTCCTCCCGAGTGTCATTTATATTTGTTACTGTTGCTCCAAGATATTTGAATTTTTCCACCCCTTCGAAGGATAAATCTCCAATTTTTATATTTCCATTTCGTACAATATTCTCGTCACGAGACATAATCATATACTTTGTCTTTTCGGGATTTACTTCCAAACCGATCGCTTTACTTGCTTCAAGTAAAATTCCCGTGCTTTCCCTAATCGTTTGTGGATTTTCTCCTAACATATTCACGTCATCCGCATAGACAAGAAGCTGATGTAACCCGTTCAATTCCAAGCCCTGCCTGTTATCCTGAACTTTCCTAATGGCATATTCTAAAGCGAAGTAAAAAAGTAGAGGTGATAGTGCATCTCCCTGCTTTAGCCCGCAGTGAATTGGAAAAACATCAGATAGAAATTGACCTGTACGGACTCTGCTGTATGTTTCACTGAGACACATTTTAATTAATCGAACTAGTTTCTTGGGAATACCAAATTCAATAAGAATATCATATAATACTTCCCTCTTAACCGAGTCATATGCCTTTTTGAAATCTATGAATAACTGATGTACTGTACCCTTATACTCCTATTTCTTCTCCATTATCTGTCGAATACAAAAAATCTGATCAATAGTCGATCTATTACGCCTAAAACCGCACTGGTGATCCCCAATAGTTTCATCTACGTACGGAGTGTCATACATTTATTAAAAAAAAAAAAAACCAAAAACAAAAAATTGTGAACGATATATGTTGTGAAATTTCAAGTGATTTTCCTTCCTATTGTTGAATGTGGACATTAAAGTGCATTATATTTATTTCAAAAGAATTTGTGTACGCGATATGTTGTGAAATTTCAATTATTGACTTCTCTTCCTATTATTGAGAGTGTACGTTTAAGCACAGTTTAGTATATACAGTCACGTAGCTCAATACGTAGTAAATATGCAAACATTAGATAGTTGCTCACCACTAGGATCGCTAATATCACCTCATTACAGACAATGCGAAATAGTACAGGCACAGTCTATTGTTTCTAGCATCCTCAAAACTCTAGCTTCGTGACTATATAGTAAACTGTAGTTTAAATGTCATATATATTTTATTTCGAAAGAATTAATGTACGTGATATGGTGTGAAATTTGAATTAGTAACTTTTCTTTCTATTATTGAGAGCGTACGTTGAAGTGTCATATTTATTTCAAAAGAATTTATGTACGCGATATGTTGTCAAATTTCAATTAGTTAATTTTCTCCCTATTCTTGAGAGTGCACATTATATTTATTTCATTTTATGCAATTCACAATATTTCGTAAACATTCTTTCTCAAATTATGGTATTACACATTTTTTCTTTTATGTAGGTAGCTCACTTTCACACTCGGGACACTGAATAAAGAAAAAACTGCAGTATTTGTCAATAGACATACACCCTTCTCTCGCTGAATCAGGCAACCCTCCAATCTTGGTTATCACTCGCGTCATACAAAGCGAAGTCCTAATTACAATTTTCTAATATGGTTATGCCGGCCTCGTAGCGCGCCCGCAAATGCCAGTTTTTGTGAGAATTTCGTAAGAAGAGGACAATCTGATTTAGCAGATGCTTGTGATCAAGAGCTCGGCGGCGTCGGTTTATGCAGACTACGCGTGTGGGTTTGACAGTTCAGAAACTTGGCGGCTTCATTATGAGCCGGCTTCATTACACTACGACAGAGTGACGAGTGGAAACTCGAGAGAGATTATGGTAATCTGGATGAGCTGTCCTCAAACATATCGGAGAGGACAGACGGAATGCTATTAGATGCTCCACACGTATTATTGATCTTATAATTCATGTCTAAGCTCGTCTTCACGGTTATGAAAACACGGGGATATTAATAGAGCGGTATTCTCTTCTACATTGACCGGTGTTCTCTCTGATCTGCGTTGCCGGTACCTTATGCTGTGCTCTGGAAATTTTCTGACCGCATAAGCAGAAAATATCCTTACAGGTTGACCAGCGAATAAGAATTGAGGTATATAGTTCCAAAAGTCGACATACGACATTTTTATGAAAAATTAGTTACGATCATTTCTTATATCTTTGGGTTGAAATGCATTGGAAATAGTAATATACGTTACAAGAGCGGTATGTTGACGTTTTCATGTTCGAGGAAAAGATTGAAAAAGCGAAACGTAGTTGAGCTTTTTTAATTTCCGAGAACATGAAAATAAACATACCGCTCGTGTATCGTACATTATTTTGTGCGAAGATCGTTTATTACATACCTGAAAGACGAATTTCTAATTAGTTGCAATGAAATCTCCATCTTGGTTTCTGTTTAATGACGGCAACTTTAGAAAACAAAAATATCTATACTCCAGCAGGCCGTGATATACGTCTGTCTTTTTTTTCCCCCAGTCTATAAATGCGAACTTCAAACAAACGGTAAGGTTATGTAATGATTTATTTTTCATTTTAATATTTTAACAATATTATTTATATAACATATTGCAGTAATAACATCGGCATCTGGAGTCTTGTTGATTTTTTCACGGCTTCCTTAATGTTACTTGTATCAGGAATACAACAGCTTTCGTGGAGTAGTAGACTTTACTTAATTTTTGCAAATATTTAAAAACAATAATTAACAGTGCAATTTAGGTGAAATTGCAGTGGTAAGTTTCCAATTTATAATTATTACTATGTTAAACGTCTCTAAAAATAATATGTTAAAAGCCTAAAGCAGTAAAATGAATGTCGCGCTTAAGCGGTAAGAAGAGGGAAATTGTTATGTGTGTTATGTTGGGAATACTGAATGTGGTATTTCACACTTACCGCGTATTGGTTCTGTGCGGAAAAGCAGCAAATACGCACGATCTCGCACAAAACATATTTTCATCCTCCAAAACTCGATATTTCTAACATAAATCAAGGTTTAAAATATTGAGTTCTTTCCAAAAATCGACTTATTTTGTTTAGGTATTGTTCCGAAACTCGACATACGAAGTTTATTCCAAAGTCCGACACCGGTAGGTACGGACTTCTCTAGTTTATGACTGGAAAACGAATATACAAACTGTTTTGAAAACACCAAATGGCTGATATTTCAAACTAAAATTCAGTAAAAGAATCAAGATAAAGAAATAAAAAAATGAAGTTGTCATAAGTGGTGAACAAAATTATAGAAGTATTGTACATTTGTAGAAAGGAATTTTGAAAAGGGGGAAAATGTGCTCTGCAATGGAGAAAATATCACATTTGCTCAAAACCAATGTATAATCGAAAAGGAAAAGCTAGGTAATGTTAACAAATTACTTCACAAAATGTTTAAGATAACTGAAGAGACATGGAAACCTGGAAGATTACAAGAATACCATAATTCGTATTCATGACGAGGATGAAGAAAACGACTATCTGTGAACCACAGTGAGAAAACGATTTGAGCATTTAAAATTTACACTTAAAGAAGATTCAGTACAACATTCTGATGATATACTTAAATAAATCAGTATTATTTATTACATTCCGTGGAGTAAATTAATAGTGGTTTACTATAAAATGTTGATTATTTATGAAAAATAATGCTGTTAGAATTTTCAAAATCCGACATAAACTTTATTGTAAGTTTCAAAACCCGACATATATTTTATTATTAGTTCCAAAATCCGACATTTGCAATAGTTAGTTCCAAACCATGGCGTGTCCAAATTTAATAATCTAATAACTCTTACAATAATACATATTTTTAGTTTAAACATGTAATTTTATTCTTAGATTTACTATTAAAGGCAACTATAAACATTTCCTACATATCTGAACACTGGAAATACTATAAATAGTTTTTTTCCTTTTTCTCTAAACTACTTAGAAAGCAACTATACACCTCAATTATAAAGAATGGATATTGAGCGCATTTTCCTGTTCTACTTTTCTTTGCGCATGCGCTCCGTTAGCGTGTAATTCCACTTTGAAACGCTAGACCAGTGATGTCAAAGCTAGCGCATTTTTCTGACCTTGACGTCGTGCGCGGGCAGCAAGCATTAAGTATGGAAAGAGGAAGGGTTGTGTATATGAATAAGCAGCCTGTTGGATTAAGAAAACAGTGGTATGTATGTATGTATTTATTTACACTGCAAGTGGGCATGCACCCGGTGGCACTGGTATACACAATATAAACAATACACAATAATGATAAGCAATATTTACAATACACAATACAATATACAATACACAATAGGCCTACAATTTTATACACAATACAATAAGAATACACAATATAATTTAACACAATAATAATAAAACATAAATAAAATACCTAATTTTACATTACAACCTACATTATTATGTACAGGCTCTACATAAGTTTCAATAGTCTTTCACTTTATTCTCATCTCACTCACTGTAGTGGCACTATGACGCATTTCACTGACACTTTAGCACACATTTCACTGACACTATAGAACACATTTCATTGACGCTATAAATTATCACTGATCGGAACTATTCACTGCACTGTAAAACCATAACTTCACTGACTCACCTCGCTTCACTGATACAACAGTTCAAATAAGTCAAATAATTACATCCTTATGCATATTTATAAACAGAACTACATTTAAACTAAACATTTCTAGTCTAAGACCCACTTACACACTATTTTTAAATAATTTACAATTCAAACCAAGGAAGTAACTCGTCAGGATAAATAAATACATGTCACCTTAAAAAAATAAATGTTAAATGTCGCCTTAATTTTAATTTGCACTTTATACACAACTTTTTAAATTATTCTTGAATCTCCTTAAGGAAGGACAGCCCTCAAAAACCGCTGCAGGTAGGTCATTCCAATCATTTATAGTTCTATTTAAAAATGAGAATTTACCTACATCCGTTTTCTGTTTCCTACATTTGATTTTAAAATCATGATCGTTCCTACCATAGTACGTTGGCTTTTCTAACCGAGCCGTTATGTCTACCCATGCTTTCTGACCTAGATGTGCTCTATACAGTGATGTTATTCTAGTTTTCCTACGTCTGTTTTCCAAAGTTTCCCATTTAAGTTCTTTTATCGTATCGTTCCCATCTTCTCTTTTACCTTTAACAAATTTAGCTGCCCTATACTGGATTCTTTCTAAGGAGTTTATTTGATACATTCTATAGGGATCCCAACATGTAGTTCCGTATTCCATTAACGGTCGCACTAACGTTAGATATGCTATTTCCCTCGATTTGGGGCTAGCCTTTCTCAAGATTCTCATAATAAAGTGAAGTGCCCTTCATGCTTTACCCGTAACATTATCAACATGCTCACCCCAAGAAAGTTTGGAGTTTAAATACACTCCTAGGTATTTACAACATTGTTCTTGCGGAATTACAACACCACTGAATTCGTAATTAAGACTAGTTTCCTCTCGGGTTTTACAAAATGTTATAGATTTACTTTTAGAACCATTTACTTTCATCCTATGCATTAACGCCCAGTTATAAATTTTATTCAAGTCTGTTTGAATAGCATCTACATCTGAATTATTTCTAATCTTTCTATAGATAATGCAGTCATCTGCAAATAGCCTCACATTTAATGTAATATTCTTGCATAGGTCATTTACGTATATTATAAAGAGTAATGGACCCAGAACGCTGCCCTGTGGCACCCCTGAACTTATATTTCCAATTTCCGATATTTCATGATCTACTCTAACTCTCTGGGTTCTACCTTTTAAGAATTCTTGGATCCATAGCACCACTCTTTTATCTATTCCTAGCCTACTTAACTTATCTATTAATATGTCATGTGGCACCAAATCAAATGCTTTCGAAAAATCAATCAAACTTCAAACGGAACGTGAAATTTTATGTCGTTATTTTTATATGGCTGCTTTCTGTTTGATATTATCTATATTGTCTGTAAAATAAAAGTACTAACACTGATTTCTTAATATTGCACTTGTGTTTTATATGTTAATAACATAATAGAGAGTTAAGAAGGAATATTCACTTAAATTCCATAGTAGTATTTATTATACTGTATTAAGTGAATGAAACACAACATTCATAAAGAAAGTGATATTCCAAAGAAAGAGATTGAGTATGACATGATAAGTTGGAATTGATATTGATAGTACCTTTAGCCTTATAAAAGTAATCAATAAACTAATCAACCAATATTACGGTACAAAGCAAAGTTACCTAGGTACTGTATATCTTTTAATTGTAACTAATATTACATAACAAAACTCTTATCGCATTATGCTTTTAAGTTGATATTTGTGAGCAACTTCCTATCATCAGAATATTAAATTATATTCTCGAAATCTGCTGATGCTATAGAGCTGACATTTTACAATACACAGGCACGTATCGTTTGCTTGTGATGTAACAGTAGTTGCTTTGTTAATTCATTTCCAGACAAACGATTTTCATGCGAATATTTTCAAAATTTTCAATACACTATCTTCAGTAATACGTATATGCGGTATATTAGATTTACGAAAACATTCTGTAAGGCTACTAAATAAATAGGTCTATACCTGAAAATTTCACTTTTCTATAAGAAAAGTTGACAAAATATTTCTTTTGAATTAAAAAACAAACTTGTGAAAAATGAGCATTAAAATTAAAACTTACATTCTTATAATGCACATATACTTCTCAGGCAAATATAAAAATTAACATGGATACAGTTTTAATAAGTTCTCTTCCCTTTATCTATTGGATCAGTGCTGGTCATCAATGAATATAGCTCAACCAAGCGGCATATACTACCTCTTTCGTCCGTCTCCTTCCTTTCCGCTGTAAAGCGCGCGCTTGCTCCTATGGGCATCAATTGCCATGCCTACGCTAGAGGTTAGTGTAATCGACATCCGATGAGCGATGAAACAACAGTCTCTATTCGCTGGTAAATCTGATAAAATGTATTTTTGCTGTCGACTGCTGGTGCGATATCAGCGCCAACTTTAGGGCAAGAGGCCGAACTTCACGCTGATGTTGGTACAGCTGGTTTGAAGGTCATTGAAATAAGTCACTATTACATCAAAGTACCGACGCGCAGTTATAATTCCCTATACGCTATGTTGACGACTAGAGTTTCCACAGTGAATAAAGTAAAAGATCCTAGTTCACCAAAAACATTGATGATGATGAAATTGACAATGATGAAGGATGGGTGGAGCGGAGAAGAATTCTCTCCGGCACCGGGACTCGAATCCGGGCTTTCAGCTCTACGTACTGGCGCTTTATCCACTAAGCCACACCGGATTCCAGTTCCGATGTCAGATTGAGTCCTCTCAGTTTAAGTTCCACCTCTTAGTTTCCCTTTAGTGGCCAACCTTCATGCACTGTGGCACAGATATCTGACAATGGCACAATGTCCAACACACTATGTGCAGAGGTACACTCATTATGAGTGATTATGTGGCCGGAATCCGACAGAATGAACGCCGTCTTAAATCACTAAGTGATTATTTACGTATATCATATTATTGTGATGTACCGAAGTACGTATGATATTTCCGTGCAGAAATTCTGCATTATCATATGATGAAGGATGGGTGAAGCGGAGAAAAATTCTTTCCAGCACCGGGACTCGAACCCGGGTTTTCAGCTCTACGGGCACTCAGAGCTCTGTCAACTGTATAGAATCACAGGGAAAAGTTAAAAATGTGAACATAGCGTTCTTATACATTAATATGTGTGTAGCTGAAGACAACACTACTTCTCTGCGGCATTAACTTTCTCTATTATTTCTACAGTGCGATCGAAAAGTCCCTCCGCAGCTCTATTAGCTCTAGTAACTTCAGAATACAATCCAGTAAAATGTTGGCACTCCCCGATTCATACCGGTTTGACAACCTCACACCCCCAGTCAATCATATGCTTAGTGGCGAGTGCTGCTACCACTGGAATTCTCTACCAAATACACTTGAATTCTCTGACTATTGGATTCTCGGCTACACAAGCTCTGCGGAGAGACTTCTGGATCGCACTGTTTTATTTATTTTTAGTCTACTTGTAAGAACAGGATAGATAACATATTTCAATTCTTATAGTCTGTAACACCATAATAATGTCACCTACGGAGGAAATACGAACGGAGGAAGTATACTTGCTATAACTCACAAAAATGACTAATATTACAGCCTCGTTACAAAACATAGGAAACGTGCCCCAACCGCATACTAGACAGAAAATCAGTATTTGTATTGCAAACCTACCATTTAAATAAAACTAGTGGCTTGTGCAGCAAATGCTGCAAACTAAGTTCATTGCAATTCAAATTGAAATTTTTCAAATTTATTGCCAATGAAGAATACCAGACATTTTGGAAGTTACTTGCTTCCATAATAAAGAAACATACCCCTCTGAATCGTTTTCTGTATGCTATAGTAATATACGTTACAAGAGCGTATGTTGACGTTTTCATGGTCGAGGAAAAGATTGAAAAAGCGAAACGTAGTTGAGTTTTTTTAATTTCCGAGAACATGAAAACAAACATACCGCTCGTGTATCGTACATTATTTTGTGCGAAGATCGTTTATTACATACCTGAAAGACGAATTTCGAATTAGTTGCAATGAAATCTCCATGTTGGTTTCTGTTTAATGACGGCAACTTCGGAAAACCAAAATATCTTTCTTCAACATTGTTGCTATAAAATGTTTTCTGTGTTTACTACACTCCAACAGGCCGTGATATACGTCTGTCTTTTTTTTTTCCCCAGTCTATAAATGCGAACTTAAAACAGACGGTAAGGTTATGTAATGATTTATTTTTCATTTTAATATTTTAACAATATTATTTATATAACATATTGCAGTAATAACATCGGCATCTGGAATCTTGTTGATTTTTTCACGGCTTCCTTAATGTTACTTGTATCAGGAATGCAATACGAGTAAGTTTCGTGGAGTAGTAGACTTTAATTAATTTTTGCAAATATTTTTTTTTTCGTTGTTGGTAACTCTATAGCATCTATTAGATGCTTTATGGTTGTGCTAACAAATGGAGTTACTTGTCAACAATGTGACGCTGAAACGTGTGTTCAGGTTACTGCCCAGCGACAGTCCTGACGTATTTACAATCACACTCACACTTACAATCACACTCACACTCTTCAAGAAAATTTCACCGAGAGCCTAGCCCGGGATTCGAACCCAGGACCTCCTGATCTGGAAGCCAGCATGCTGACCAACAGACCACGGAGGCAGTCAAATATTTAAAAACAATAATTAACATTGCAATTTATGTGAAATTGCAGTGGTATGTTTCCAATTTATAATTATTACCAGGGAAAGGATTTATATGTAAATACATATTTACTTATAAAGCTAATATAATTTATATTTTGCATTATCTTTATGTTTCACAATGTGTAGGGTTGAAAAATCCTACTTTTATTTTCCATATTTTTCCATATTTTAGAGTTTAGTACATATTTTCGTTAATTTCCATATATTTTCCATATTTCATATAAAACAGTCCATATTATATTAGGTTTAACAATAAAACAAAACAAAATTCCATTAACTTTTAAAAATACATTTCAACAATAGAGATTTAAACACATGTTCAGTAATCCCTTTAACATCAGAGTTATTTGAAAATTAGCAGTCCTATCAACAATGGGAAAGTAAGTTACAAAACTGTATTAATTTAATTTAAAATTTTTAACAGACTTCAGTTGTGCAGCTCAACAGTTAAATGCCAGTCAGAGTACACATAGGTTCAGTTTTGTAAATCATACTATAAAGACGGTAAATATGCCAAAAGTACGTCATTCAGTCAATTTAAAATCAAAACTAACAAGTTACATTTCAGAATTTAAAGAAGATGGTTTATCAACTGACAATAAAATATTATTTTGTAATTTGTGTCAGTGTGCAGTATCATCTACACAAAAGTTCCTGGTGCAACAACACATTACAACTAGTAAACATCAGGCCAACAAACAACTAAATTCCAAGCAGAGACAATTGTTTTTAACACAACCAACAACATCGAATGTAAGATCTGAGTTTAACATCGACCTGTGCCGTTCTCTCATCTCTGCTGATATTCCTCTCTACAAACTAAAGAATAAGGTCTTCAGGGAATTCCTTGAAAAATATACTCAACATACAATCCCGGATGAGTCAACACTTAGGAAGACGTATGCTCCATCCATCTACGATGAGACAATACAGAAGATAAGAGATGAAATTAAAGACAGTTCAATTTGGGTTTCCATTGATGAGACTCCCGACAAAGAAGGTAGACTTGTTGGTAATGTAGTTATCGGTTTGTTAAGTGAACAATATTCTGAACGAATTCTTTTACATTGTGATGTTCTAGAAAAGTGCAATAACAAAACTATAGTTAAACTGTTCAACGAAGCTATGGGTATCCTGTGGCCAAAGGGTATTATGTACGATAATGTGTTATTCTTTATTAGCGATGCTGCCCCTTATATGGTCAAAGCTGGACAAGCATTATCTGTTGTATATCCTAAATTGACTCATTTTACTTGTGTGGCGCATGCATTTCATCGTGTGGCAGAAGTGGTCAGAGACAATTTCCCTAAAGTAGATTTGTTGATTTCATCAGTGAAAAAAGTATTTCTCAAAGCTCCCAGTAGAGTTAACGTGTTGAAAGAAATGTACCCTGAAATTCCATTGCCACCAAAGCCAATTTTAACTAGATGGGGTACATGGCTAGAAGCAGTTGAATATTATGCCGAACATATAGACTCTATTAACAATGTTCTCCTTGCATTGGACTCTGAAGATGCAGTCTCAATTGATACTGCGAAAACAGTTACCTGTGACATAAGTGTGAAGAATGACTTAGCTCACATTCAGCATACATTTTCATGCATCATAAAAACGCTCAAAAGTCTCCAAAATAGGCACCTTTCACTATCTGAAAGTTTTGAAATTATAAATAGTACTGTGGAACAACTGAATCGTGGTAGAGGTAAAGTTGCAGATGCAGTAAGAGCTAAGGTGGACACTGTACTTTCAAAAAACCCTGGATATGAAGAACTACAAAAGGTTGTTGCTGTGATGAGTGGTGAATCAACAGTGAAGATTAACTTGGACTTATCCCCAGCAGACACTGTGAAATTGAATTATGTACCAGTTACTTCTTGTGACGTCGAACGCTCTTTTAGTCAGTATAAATCTATCCTCAGAGACAATAGAAGATTCACTTTTCAGCACTTGAAAGAAATGTTTGTAACCTATTGTTATGGTAACAGACAATAAAAATTGTGTTTTGTTGAAACTACATTGGAAGATAAGGTACGTCCATTATATTTTTTGTTTAGTTTGATTAAAATGTACCAATATTTAACGTACATAGTCATTTTTTTATAATTTTAAGTCCATATTTAATTCCATATTTTGGTAAAAATCCATATTTAATTCCATATTTTGGTAAAAATAACTACATATATATTTACATATTTCATATATTTTTAGTCCATATAAATCCGTTCCCTGATTATTAGTATATGCAGAGTACCATAAAATAACTTACTTACTGGCTTTTAAGGAACCGCCCTCACATAAGCCCGCCATTGGTCCCTATCCTGAGCAAGATTACTCCAGTCTCTATCATCATATCCCACCTCCCTGAAATCCATTTTAATATTATCTTCCCATCTACGTCTCGGCCTCCCCAAAGGTCTTTTCCCCTCTGGCCACCCAACTAACACTCTATATGCATTTCTGGATTCGCCCATACGTGCCACATGCCCTGCCCACCTCAAACGTCTGGATTTAATGTTCCTAATTATGTCAGGTGAAGGATACAATGCGTGCAGCTCTGCGTTGTGTAACTTTTTCCATTCTCCTTTAACGTCATCCCTTTTAGCCCCAAATATTTTCCTAAGAACCTTATTCTCAAAAACGCTCAATCTTTGTTCCTCTCTCAAAGTATATGCGGCCTTGGATCTGTGTGGAGGAAGGGGTGGGAGTGAAGTACATTCAAAAACTCAGGTACAATAAAAATTGAAGTAAAAATAAAATGATGTCCCTGTACTACTACTTATACTTATATACTACTAAAATAACTATTATTACGAAGTCTTAGGGCCGTATTCATAAACGAGACTTTGGATGAAGACTTTCCAAAGTCGACTTTCGTAGTAAAGTTTAACTTTGTTAAAAATCCAATTCATAGACAGTAGGGTAATTCCTGGTTAGTTGGCCATAGTTTTCTAAATCACTTAGAACAGGGTAACCGATTGGTAAAGAAACACGAAACAAATCAAATACGTTTCTTCAAGGTTATATTTCACCACTACAGTGCCTCAGGGCGCATAGAATTCACTGATGTAATAAAAAAATACGTTTGAAATAATATAGGCCACTGGCCATTTCTCCCAACATTGTGGGTGAGATGGCCATAGGATATAGGGATAGATGGCCACCATTATTTTTAAGTACATTCGTAACAATTTTTTGTAAAACAATGAAGTTTTATGCACTATACATACAAATATAGTGTCTAAGTGCATAATTATGATTGTTTGGAATTTTTCAACAACTTAATTTTTTGCTTTTTTCCTCTTTTAGTGATTTCTCCTTAAAACACATGTATAAATTGAAACGCTTATGAACTGAACACATAATAGTAATAATAATAATAATAATAATAATAATAATAATAATAATAATAATAATCCGAAGCACGACAGCCCATGAAGGACTATGATTGACCTGCCGGCTGCTCTCCTCACGTCCACATGCCGTAGCAGAGGTGGACAATCATCCAACCAAAATGGAAGTATCGTGTGATTAGCACGATAATCCTCCCAGCCGTTACAGCAGGATTTCGTAACCGGACTTCGCTACCTATCGTAGCTATCCAAGAGCGTCACGATGCTGGGTGGGCACCGGTCACATACACTAGCCGAAATTTCATGAGAAAATTTCTTCTCCCATGAGGACTCGAACCAGCGTAAATTTCGTAACGCGAGTCCTAGGCAAGATGCCTTTGACCACGATGCCACGGCGCGGGACCTTAAGATGTTAATGAAACAAAATCCTAAAAGATCAAAGTAACAATATCTTTTGCAGTTGGTTTCCGGATAGGAAGTGTTCCCTCACAGGCAAAAATTCTGATGGGAGCGGATAAAGTTATTTTTTTTCTTCCGCGATATTCATAATGTCAAAAGAAGTGCGTATACAAATTTTGGGCACTCGACCGCAATTACGAGGCCATCCAGAAAGTGATTTTCCATGGGGCCGTGTACAGAAAAAAAGCACAATTACATGGAAAGATTTATTGAAACAGATACAGCAATTGTCGCGCTAATTGTCAACGTATCTCCCACTGGAATTGAGAAATTTGTCATATCATGGGATCAATTTTTGTACCCTTGTGTCGAAGGAGTCAACATCCTTGAGTTCGGAACCAGCATGTGACAGACGATACCACGATATGACAAATGTCTCATTCTGGTGAGGAATGTGTTGAAAAAAGTAGTTAAAAAATTGCTGTGTGTTCCAATAATTTTTTTTTCAATAAAATTGTGTTTTCTTTCTGTTAAGGACCCCTTGCGAACTATTTTTTACGGCCCTCGTAATTGTGGTTTGTCAGCCAGTCAAAGAATACTGTGAAGTTCTTCAGCAAAGATGTAAGCGAGGCCATAGACATCGGTCCCTGTAAGGGAAAAACCATATTCCTGCATATTTCATATGGTGAACAAACCTACGTACATCCATTGTCACTGCCTATATATCACCTGGTCCCATTGCAGCCTTTGTAGAATTGGCTGTTTTAACTCTTCTTTCCAGAGCTTTTCTTGGAATATGAAATGTAATGAAGGCTTGACGTACACAAGTGCCATATTTAACAGCTTCAAAAGCACTGTTTAAATCACCTTCTTTCCAAAGACCCGGTTGCTGCCGGGCATTGCTTTATATTTTATCGGAATCTAGACATAACGATACTTTTAACATAACATACTCGTCAATTGTAGGCCATCTATCCCGGAAAAATGCTGGCCATCTCTCCTTTTTTACGGGAGAGATGGCCATACTGCGTAATAAATACAGTTGAGATAGAATGTTTAAAGACACCTTATCTTTTTAATAATGTTTCTAGCAAATTTTTTCATAAATTGTAGTATTTTTTTATTGTTATTTCAGGAGGTGTAAAATTGTTTGCTCACAAACTCACGAACGACTACAAAACGCGGAAATAATAACCTTAAGTTTTCGCAGTTGCAACAATCACTTCGTTTAATTAACATGTGGCGGCAAAGCGATTTTCATTCGAAACAGATGATGAGAATAAAAATGAGAGCGGTTGGCCATCTCACCCGCATGGCTATCTCCCTCGGAATTACTCTGTATTGCTTCTAGTTTGTACCGTAAATCAAACAAAAACTGAGTGTCGACAACTTTTTTAGTAGTCTACCCAGGCCATATTCCTACTGCTCGTTACATAAGCCTTGAAGTCAGCCATTGCTGTACCAAAGAATCGCTTTTTCGAGGGAGGTTTTAGAATATTTTGAATTTAAATTTTTAGAAAATATTTTATAATAGTTACTAACGACGGCGAGGCCGAAGCTGATACGGGCAACTTCTTCTTGTCGCCCGCCTCGCCGTTGAGGCCCGATAGAGACTCGCCGTCGGGCATTTTTTCTTCCCTCCGTTGGCGCTGAACCTCCTCCCGCACTATTTCCATGATGTAGTTGTGCAGTTCATCTTCGTCTCGTATGCTCCTATCGAGATTTCTTATACAATGAGCTGCCTCGCGTATAGCTCGAAATAGGCATACGACGTAGTTGCAGAATGTCTCCAATCGCGAAGCCATTGTTGTTATGCTGGTCCTATTGCACTCCCTGCTTGATCACATCCTATGACTGTTTACACTGCCTGCTAAATCAACTTTATGTGCGAGTCTTGAAAAAAGTTATTTTGCCGCGAGGTGGCAGGTAGTGCCCACCACTATTAACATTATCAGTGTATGCAAAGTACCCTAAAATAACTATTATTACGAAGTCGTAGCGCCGTATTCATAAACGAGACTTTGGATGAAGACTTTCCAAAGTCGACTTTCGTAGTAAAATTTAACTTTGTTAAAAATCCTATTCATAGACAGTAATTCTGAGACTTCGACTTGACTTCGGTAAGTCGAGATTTGACGATCTTGTTCTAAAGTTGGCAAACACAATCACTGCCTCCTAAACGAATTAAATTGATAGATAGTAGAAATAGAGTAGGCATTGCCACAATCAAAGACATCTTTTGAGACACAAATCAATGAAACAATTGAATATCGGTACATGTTAAGCGATTGTTAGCCGTTCTTGCAGCTTTACATAAGAATAATTATTCGTGATTTAAGACGGCGCTTGTTCCGTCGGATCCCGGCCAACTAGTCACTAATAACGAATGCACCTCAGCACATGTGTGGACTTCGGTCCTGCGTTCATAGACATCTATGACGTAGTGCAGAGGGCGGCCACTAGAGGGAACCCAAGAGTTGGAGCTTAATCTGAGACGATTCTAACCGGCGTCGGAATTGTATCCGGTGTGGCTTAGTGGATAAAGCATCAGCACGTAGAGCTGAAAACCCGGGTTCAAATCCCGGCGCCGGAGAGAATTTTTCTCCGTTCCATTACTCTTTCATCGAATTATTCGTGGGCTTAGTGTGAAACTAACGTAAGTAAAAAAATTGACATTTTTAGATTTTTACACCAATAGATAATAATTCGTTCTTCTACTTGGTTACAAAAAATCGTAACTCAATTCCAAACACACTTGTACTCGTATATAATACAATAAAATTCGTAACTACAAAACATGATAGTGTAGTTCATCTGAAATAGTATTGCCTGCTAAGAATTATGTTGTGAATAAAACATTGATTGATTGATTTCGAGGGAAAAATTATTCAAATCAACTTCACAGGGAGTTATAACTGAAAGCTTGATTTGCATAATACACGTCACTGTTCATTAACAGAAAACCACAATTTAAGTCACACAGAGTTAGTGTGCACTCAATGTTGGTTGCTTCACGTTGTCAGCCCACTATGAGGTCTGTGGATATAGAGGGAAAAAATGGATCGGTGTCTGGTAGAGTTCCCGGGTAGCTCAGTTGGTAGAGCGTTGGTACGTTAAACCAAAGGTCTCGGGTTCGATACTCGGCCCCGGAACAATTTTTCCCTCGAAATTATTCAAATCAACTTCACTGGGAGTTATACCTGAAAGCTTGATTTGCATAATACACGTCACTGTTAGTTAAGAGAAAACCACAATTTAAGTCACACAGAATTAGTGTGCACTCAATGTTGGTTGCTTGACGGTTTTCAGCCCAGTTTGAGGTCTGTGGATATAGAGGGAAAAATTGGATCGGTGTCTGGTAGAGTTCACGGGAAGCTCAGTTGGGAGGGCGCTGGTACGTTAAACCAAAGGTCCCGGGGTCGATATTCGGCCCCGGAACAATTTTCTCCTCGAAATTGTTCAAAAAATCGATTGTAATTACGTTAGTTTGACAATAAGCCCTCGAATTCTTTCATTATAAAATAATTTTATTATGAAAATATGGAAGATAAGAAGATGCCACTAATTGCAGACTACTTATAAATTGAAATCCGTATTCAGAAAACATTATGACGACCGCAGGATTAAAAATTAACTGCACATCCAACTGTATAACATATTCTCTATAGAAGTAAACAGTCAAATCAATATTAAGCCATCAATTACTTGTAGCGTAAAATCGCGATGAAATAGGAAATTAAATCATTGGCGGAATAGATAATCCTCTTTATTATTATTGATCCATTAATGTTGAAACATGACGAGGATATCTAGTACTGTCTGTTTATCAAATCTGAACCTTGATTTAAATTTATTATCTATATCTAATAATATGCTAAGGAACATGAACAGCTTTAATAATTCCCTAGATGTCCTCAATATTCTCGAAAAATTGAACAATTTCCCAAATATCAGTCATTTTCCTGTTGTCCGCGAACGAAACTCAAAGTCAAAGTCTAGATTTTCGCCGACTTCGAAGTACAGTCACGACTGAAGTTTACTTTCGTGAAAGTGTCGAATGTGAATAGGAGAATGGTGACTTTGTACTTTCCAAAGTCAACATTGCTCCAAGTACAAATTATTTTTCATTCTTGACTCTTTAAAACGACGCAGTCCTACATATACTGTTTCTATTTTAAGGGGTTAGGTACAGCTTACAGCAGTAACCTTTTGGAAATATTCAACATTTCTTTCCTCCATTACTCTATCTTGTACAATAATGAAAATTAGTATGTGTAAAACACTGTCATTCTGCCCGCTGAAGAAAGACAGGGTTTATTTATTTTCCATGAATAGCATCAGACTGAATGTTGTTTTTGATAGTTTCGTCTTCAACTACCTGGTCTCTTGAAGTGACAGTGAGGGTGGGAACAGTCGCTAGTCGGCTGAATACGTCAATGCCTCTCACTCACTGACCAAGTTTCAACTGTTGAATAAATAGCCTACTATTTAGATTTTAATTGTTTTGGAAATATGGACGATGCTATTGATTTGGTTCATATTGGTTCAGTTTTCGGCACTGTGTTACGAAAGAAGTGTGAATTAAAAAGAAGAAGACCAACCCCTAAACTTGACATTATCTTGCATTAGAAGACATAAAAGCGAACGTTTCGAACATCGTGGTATGACAAATGTAATTGGTTAACCGGCAGACATACTCAATATACATTGTATTGCTTTGTATGCTATTGTTTGGGAGCGAAGATGAGAGAAGTGAAGAAGAAATACAAAGTGTAAAGAAAGTTAAGGAAGTAGAGGAAAGGCTGCAAACATGAAGCGTCTAAAAGACATACTCATAATAGAAAATCGTTTCAACTACTAGGTAGGGTCACACGAACATATTTTACCTGAAGCTGCACATTTGTCTGCCACACAATGAAAAAGTGTCTGCTAATCGCAAAATATTAGATCGTCTTGTTCAATTTGTAACTTTCTTAGGAAAACAAGAACTACCTTTCAGGGGAAACAGAGAAGGGTTGGAGTCAAAGAAGAGGGTTTTTTTTTTTTTTTTTGGAATTGTTAGACTATACTCCACAGGAAGAACAATGTACGAAAGACTACTTATCTTCTTCTTCTTGTTTCAATGGCATTTCGCCAGATATCCAGAACGAACTAATAAAGATTATCACGTCAGTTCTAAATGAACAGATTCAGAGATAAATTAAAGAATCTTGCACGAGACATCCAATGTTTCGTCCACTTGCAGACACAATTTTGTTAGCTTGATGATTAATAACTTGGTACACAGTAAATACAGAAATTTGAACTTATTAGTTGCAGATCTAATCATCATCATCATCATCAAGTGATCTAAGATTTTAAAATGGAATATTAATAGGATTGGGTATATCATGATTTAAAAAAATGATTAATTTGTTTGAAATTAATAGAATGTGGTAGGTACTCACTTATGTTGTATATATTGCTTCTAGTTTGTACCGTAAATCAAACAAAAATGGAGTGTCGACAACTTTTTAATGTAGTCTACCCAGGCCATATTGCTACTGCTAGCTACATAAGCCGTGAAGTCAGCCATTGCTGTACCCAAGAATCGCTTTTTCGAGGGAGGGTTTAAAATATTTTGAATTTAAATTTTTTGAAAAAATGTTGTAATACTTACTAACGCCGGCGTGGTCGCAGCTGGTACGGGCAGCTCTGGCCAGACAGGCCAGAGCTGCCCGTCGCCTGCGTAGATTTTCTTCTCTTTCCTCTCTACGCATTTCCTCCTGCACTATCCTTACAACATATCGTTGTAATTCGTCTTCATCCATTGATATGCGCATTTCGCGCATACATGCGGCAGCTTCTCTAATTCCACGAAATATGCATATAATGTATTCACAAAATCTCTGAAGACGTGAAGCCATGTTTGAGAATGCTGCTTTTAGTTTGGTGGATGAAATACTAAATTCATTAAATTCGAAACTACATGTAGGTGGGATTTTTTGTGACTTGGCTAAAGCATTTGATTGTGTAGACCATAGTATATTAGTAAAAAAATTTAAGTTTTATGGTATTAAAGATGAGATGTTGGGTTGGTTTACATCGTACTTATCAAATAGAAAACAAAAAGTAGAAATAAATGTACCAAATAGTCATAAAGTTACTTATTCAGAATTTAGAAATATTAAACATGGTGTTCCGCAGGGGTCAATTTTAGGTCCATTGTTGTTTCTAGTTTATATTAATGATTTAGCCTTGACCATAAACAATTCATCCCATGTAATTTTATTTGCAGATGATACAAGTGTAATTATTTCAAGCAAACAATACGATCATTTTATAAACACGTCTAATACAGTGCTGAATCAAATGAATGAATGGTTCCATGCAAATAAACTAGCACTTAATGTTGATAAAACCAGTGCAGTCAAATTTAGTACACACAATAGTGCTCAGGTTTCCTACAGTATTCGATTAAATGGAACTCATCTCAAAGAATCTATAAGCACAAAGTTTCTTGGATTAGAATTGGATAATCACTTGAACTGGAAAACGCATATAGAATGTATTACTCGTAAATTGAGCTCAGCCTGTTATGCATTAAGATCCTTATCTACTATTGGTGATATAAACTTACTTAAAATGTCATACTTTGCATATTTTCACTCTGTAATGAAATATGGATTAATATTCTGGGGTAACTCGTCTGAAGCTAAACACGTTTTTGTTTTACAAAAGAAAGCTATAAGAATAATGGCCGGTGTGCATAAAAGGACGTCATGTAAAAATATTTTCCGAAACTTAGAAATCTTGACTTTACCTTGTGAATACATTCTTTCCCTAATGATGCTCTATATTAAGAACCAAGATAAATTCAGTACTAATCAAGACATTCATCATTTTAATACAAGACATAAATCAGATCTTCATCTACCCTCTGTTAGTCTAAGCTGTTTTAAAAAAGGAGTTCGCTATTCATGTATAACAGTCTTCAATGCACTGCCTAATTATCTTAAAGATTTGAAGAACAACGAGAAAAGGTTCAGAAAAGAATTAACCAAATTTCTACATACTCATACCTTCTACACAATTGATGAATTGTTTATGCTTGTGAATTGAATTATTCTACTTAAATGACATGTACAATTTTATATAGCTCAACTAAAATATGTTTTTATAGTGACTTAATCTGTTTACTATGTATTGTATTTTTTGTTTAGCATAACTGATGAATTGTATGTACTGTAAATTGAATAGTATACTGTATAGGTCTACTGATGTATTGTTTAAGCTTATAAATTGAAATAATCTACTTCATATGAATTGTATAGCTTAACGAAAATACTAATTAGATTTTATATGTTTGTATAGTTTGGCTGATGAATTGTATATGTTCTTAAAATGATTACTAGTCTGTGTAGCTCTACTGATGTATTGTATATAGACCTACTGTAAGTTGAATGGTAATATGTATAGCCCAACTGATGAATTGTTTATGATTATAAATTGAATTAATCTACTTGATATTAATTGCACAAATTTGTATAGCTTAATGAAAGTATGCTACTTTGTATTGTATATATTTGTATAGATTTGGCCGATGAATTGTATATGCTTTAAATTGAATAGTAATCTTTATAGCTCTACTGATAAATTGTTTGTGTTTGTAATTTGAAGTAGTTTGCATGATATGTATTATCAATTTCTGTATATCACAACTGGTTGAATTGTTTATGCCTTAAATTTAATTAAATTGTTTTGTATTATAATATAGCTCAACTTATGAATGATCGTTTGCGTTTGTAAATTTAATAATCTAATTGGCTATGTATTGTATACTTTTAGTAGAGCCATCGATGTTGCTCAGTCGACAGACTCGCTGGGCTGCTGATCCGGAGCTGCGTTCGGGCTTGGGTTGGATCCCCCTTTGGACTTTGGTTTCTTCGGAGGTTTTCCCCAGCCGTGGGACTGAAGCCGGATGGTCTATGGCGAGTCCTTGGCATCAACCCCTTTGATTTGATTACCTGGTTGGGTTTTTCCGAGGTTTCCCCCACCGAAAAGGCAAATGCCGGGTAATATTTTGGCGAATCCTCGGACCTCATCTCATCTCACTACATCTCGCCAAAATGTAAAAAAATGTAAAAAAAATGTAAAAAAATTGTACAAAATTGTAAAAATTGTAGAAAATTACTAAATTGTAAAACTATAAAAATTTGTAAAAATTGTAATTGTAATATTGTAAAATGTTGACATGTTCCACATCTTAAAGCTTCATTGCTCATGTAAGATCTATGGAATAAAATAAATGAATGAATGATTAGGCCTATTAATTGGGTGAAATAACACCCCACACGAGTACCAATGTTAGGAAGCACTGTGCGATTTCCTAAGAGTTAATAACCTTAAACAACATACCGGTAATGAACTTATTACAAATAATTTTATTTTAAGTTTAATTATTTTAATTAATACTACCCTGCACTGTTCGTGTTAGAGCTATACATTAAAACTGGATCATACATAAATGAGAGAAGTACATGTAAAGTTATTAAAATAATGTAGGCTCCTGTAACTATTCTGTTTGTAATTAATAGTATAACTAAAAAAGTATTGTTACTGCGTAAAAATTGAGTGGAAAATATTTATACATTAATATATATTCACAGTAATATGAAAATGTGAAGATCTCGGGGGACTATATAAAATATTTATAAAACATATATTCAGACTTAATATGAAAACAAAATGTCAGATTCATGATTATATTATTATAATGCCGCTAATAACTTTGCAACACATCATCACTTTGAAAAAAATAATATTGAATAAAATATCACGAAAAAATAATCAAATACCACCGCCCGATTGCTGTTATTGTATCATGCGCATGCGCAAACCCACGACGTAGAGGAGAAAATATCAGTCGCAGACGTTGCAACAGTCACAGAGTACTGAATACGGAGCAGATTTCGATAGCGATATTTTGTCACAGATATTTCGCGTCATCAGTCACAGATTTATCTGTGACAAAAAAATACCTGTGACAAAATATCGGTTTGTGAAATATCGGCCATCTCTAGTGGGAACAGTCGCTAGTCGGCTGAATACGCCAATACCTCTCACTCACTGACCAAGTTTCAACTGTTGAATAAGTAGCCTACTATTTCGATTTTAATTGTTTTGGAAATATGGACTATTCTATTGATTTGGTTCATATTGATTAGAGACGCAGTTTTCGGCACTGTGTTACGAAAGAAGTGCGAATTAAAAAGTAAAAGACCAACCCCTAAACTTGATATTATCTTGCATGAGAAGAGACAAAAGCGAACGTTTCGAACATCGTGGTGTGACAAATGTAATTGGTTAACTGGCAGTCATACTCAATATAAATTGTATTGCTTTGTATGCTATTGTTTGGGGGCGAAGAAGAGGGAAGTGAAGAAGAAAGAGAAAGTGTAAAGAAAGTTAAGGAAGTAGAGGAAAGCATGCAAACATGAAGCGTCTAAAAGACATACTCATAATAGAAAATCGTTTCAACTACTGGGTAGGGTCACACGAACTGAACATGTTTTACCTGAAGCTGCACATTTGTCTGCCATTAAGCACAATGAAAAAGTGTCTGCTAATCGCAAAATATTAGATCGTCGTGTTCAAGCTGTAACTTTCTTAGGAAAACAAGAACTAGCTTTCAGGGGAAACAGAGAAGGGTTGGAATCAAAGAAAAATGTTTTTTTTTTTTTTAGACTATACTGCACAAGAACAATTTACGAAGGACCACTTTTCTTCTCCTTCTTCTTTTTCTTCTTCTTCTTCTTCTTCTTGTTTCAATGGCATTTCGCCAGATATCCAGAACGACGTGATAATCTTTGTCAATTCAATTGACAAAGATTATCACGTCAGTTCTAAATGAACAAATTCAGAGATAAATTAAAGAAGCTTACACGAGACATCCAATGTTTCGTCCACTTGTAGATACAATTTTGTTAGCTTGATGCTTAATAACTTGGTACACAGTAAATACTGAAATTTGAACAGATTAGTTGCAGATCTAATCATCATTACCATCATCATCATCATCATCATCATCATCATCATCATCATCATCATCATCATCATCATCATCATCATCATCATCAAGTGATCTAAGATTTTAAAATAGAATATTAATAGGATTGGGTATATAATGATTTTTAAAAATGATTAATTTGTTTGAAATTAATAGAATGTGGTAGGTACTCACTTATATTGTATATATTGCTTCTACTTTGTAACATAAATCAAACAAAAATTGAGTGTCGACAACTTTTTAATGTAGTCTACCCAGGCCATGTTGCTACTGCTCGTTACATAAGCCGTGAAGTCAGCCATTGCTGTACCCAAGAATCGCTTTTTCGAGGGAGGTTTTAAAATATTTTGAATTTAAATTTTTTGAAAAATGTTGTAATACTTACTAACGCCGGCGTGGTCGTAGTTGGTACGGGCAGATCCTCCTGGCCCGCCTGGCCTGGAGCTGCCCGTCGCAGGCGCAGGTTTTCCCGCCTCTCCTCCCTTCGCATTTCTTCTTGGACTATCCTTACAACAAATTGTTGTAAGTCTTCTTCGTTTAGCGAGATACGTATTTCGCGTATACATGCTGCAGCTTCTCGTATTCCTCTAAAAATACAAATTATATAGTCGCAAAACCTCTGTAGCCGAGTTGCCATTCTTGATGTTGGTTTTGTTCTATTGCTTACGTAATCAATATGGCGTACGTGTACATTGTTGATTCAAGGCCACTGCCTGCTTCATCGATCTTATCGATGCCTGACTGCCTGCTTAGCATTGTTTCGCGTGGAGCATTATTGTCCAGTTTCGACACTAGAGCGCAGCAAGTAACTGCCGTTGGTTTGGCTGTACTAAATGTGTAGAAATAATTATAGTGTTTTATTTGACATCTTATAAGTAATTACAGTGTTTGTAAGTGATTATTTATTAATGATATGATTTTCTTCTTTAAAATACATAGAAGGAAGGAACATTCGAGTTGAAATACATTTAATTTTGTGAGATGGCCTATAAAACTTCGTTTCCTGAAATAACAATATTAATTTTATTATAATATATTTGCAATGGTGTCTTGTTGTGTCCTTTTCTGCAAAGCGCACAGAGGGAAATTGAAATTCAGAAGATTATCATTTCATGAATTTCCATCTAATAGTGAACTGCGGGAAAAGTGGTTAAAAATTATATCAAGAGAAGTTTATGAGTTATGAGGGAAATGCTTCATTAATGCATAGTGAACTTCCACTATTATGAATTTTGAAAAAAAAAATATATATACATATATATAATTTTTTAAAATCATAAATATATATATATATATATATATATATATATATATATATATATATATATTTTTTTTTTGATATAGCAAAAGAACAGTGTTTAACACATACCATTTTTCATTATTGTACAAGATACAGTAATGGAGGAGAAAAATGTTGAATATTTCCAATCATTTTGCTACTGTAAGCTGTACCTAACCCCTTAATCCTACTCCGCTTGATTAAATATGGTTGTGATTTTTCCCAGATATCGCAAAATATAAGACGAATGTTGGGTAATCTCATGGGATTCATCTCGCCAAATAACATCTATCAGAAATATGTTCGACGCTAAGTAACTTCGGTTGTAGATATAAGTAGCGTCATTATATAAGCAATGGTGATATATAATTTTTATTCCTGGAATGATGTTTATAAAAATGCTAACATACGCAATGATTTGATTTTAACTTCATTTAATTTTAATAATATAAACAAAACTAATACCCTACACCAGGGGTGGTCAGCACAGAGCATTCCGTAGCTGCTAGCGGTTATGCTCACTATCTCTGCCTGCTGCACGACGGTGCACACGGGACGGCACCGCGTACCCTTTGCACATTTCAGCGAGTGCTGACGACCACTGTCCTACACTTTAATATTTATTGGTCAATTTTATTTAAGTCATAACACTTATACAAGTTTAACAATACAATAATGTTGGTATTCTGCTCTCAATTGAATCGCGAAATATAGAAATCTTACAAGTCACAATTTTTCTCTAATTTAATTTTTTAATACGGTTGTAAGATTCATACATAGACCTTTCAAGAGATGCAGAAATGCCTTACGTGCAGAACTAAATGTACATTTTACAGTGGCAATAAGTTGCATTGAATTGTACCGAGCGCGATGGCTCATGTCTTCTACATGTGACTCGCATTCAGGTCTGCGGTTCGATTCCCGGACCGACCAACCTACCTGTGGTTTTTCTGTGGTTTCCACAGTTACTAAGGCAAATGCCTGTCCATTTCCCTTCCCTTTCCGCGTAGAAAAAGAATTTAGATTTCATATCATTCATTTTCTTCGTCACCGTCTCTGGGTTCCAAGCCTTCCGCAATATCTCTGTCAGGGTTAATTTAATAAGAGCACATCTAAGGGCGCTTCGAAATCTTGGAAGGGCCGTTGCAATGGATCCTGTACTGCTGGTTGCTTGGTCACCTTGGCGGCATGGATGAATATATAATAGGATGCGATACTTACCGAGTTTCCCGTAACACATACTGTAGTAGAAATTGATCTTGCTGCCACCTGTTGGGGGGAGGGGCGTTATTATATCTAGCAGCGCACCAAGTAGCGAAAAGAGTAACTAATTACTCCATGCATTTAGCAGCGCACCTGGTGACGAAAATGTTAAACTGTGCAGGAAGTATTCCCTCCCACTCTCATCGATATTCAAAACTAACCCAATTAAAATAAAACATTTACATTTTTATTCTTCACAGCATTTTCTACTGAACATTCTTATCGGAGCCAAGAGGAAGATAAACGCGATGATCTCTTTTACACTACCCGATTAAAATATAACCAGACAGAGACAAAAATAAATCAAAAGATTAGATAGTTAGGATTGTATTCTTTGGGTGTTTATTGTACAGCGCAATGGAAAAGTCTGCAAGAACTACTTAGTAATATAATAAATTGAACTACCTATTGCTTTACAATCCATTCAACAACACAATTTTTACAACGTCCATAAACATCACTGTTTAACATACACTGCTTATACACACGTATCACTTTATGTTCACTTATTTGTAAGTTTCTGTCTGCCATCTTGTCTCTTCGAGCAATATCTCGAACGGATAAATAGAGAACTCTGGGTAATGTACCCAACACGTAGTTCTAATGTTCATCACCTAAGACGTTGGGCGCTGATCATCTTATTTCAGCCCCCCGCCGCCAGATGGTGCTGACCGCAGTTTTGCATCCTATTATATATTTATTCATGTTGGCAGTATGAACTTAGGGCAGCCGGGGGGAGGGGTAGAGGGCCACCATTGGGTGAGCGGGTGAGGGGCCATATGCGGCCGGTGGGCTGGTAAGCTCATCCTCATTCATCCCACAAATTCGGGGTGCACAATAGGCCTCAGTATGGTCGTCCTAACCCGCCCGTAGCCACCGTTACCTAACCTAACCTACAGTGAATTGTAGTAGCACCAAAAATCCAGATGAGATTATTTACTATCGAAATTTGCTCCACCAATTTCACACCAGTCTTTTTCGAGACATTCGATTGTAGAGGTGAATTAGGTGAAATATACTCACACACGGTTTTTTTAATATTTGGGTCACCAAGAAGGGTTTGAACATTACTTATGGAAATAGTATCGTTTTCGTCATCAGTAAATAATCTCGTCTCAAAAGTGAATGCTCTGCAAGATGATATAAGCAGAAAGGTGTGTGCGAAAATGAACTAAGTAATACAAAAAAAAAAGTAGTTTGAATTCATTTTGTAAAATTGTATTAGTTTGGCAGATGAAAAGTGCGATTGCTATCAACTTCGTGTAGAAATAGATGGTGTGAAATATTTTACATATGCGCCGTTGGTTTCAGCCGATGTTGAACGCAGTTTTTACGCATACAAGGTTATAGCAGCGAATAGGGATTATAAAAAATGGACATTGAGCGAATTTTTCTGTCTTTTGTTTCTCTGTGCGCCGGAGTTTAGTTCCACTTTCAAGCGCTAGAGGTTAGTGTTTTTTTTGTTCCCCCCTCGCTGTTATTTATACCGTAAAATGGGCTGATACCGATCACTTTTAATACATTTTCGTACGTAGTTCATTAGCATTTTCTTTGATATGTGCGTAATAAGGCAATTAATTATATCCCAATCTTTAAGTGCCTGTAGATACATTTTTCATAATTTGACTAATTTTAATTATCATTTTATTTTAAAAAAATCAGTGATCGGTGTTACCTCATACGATGGGGTAATACCGATCTTCTGTTTAATTTCCCTCATGATCGCTGTCAAACTGTTGAAGGGGTTTTACCGATCAATAATTTATGTTTTAAAACAGATTTAAAGAAAAATCAGTGATCAGTGTTAACTGGTAGAATGGGGTAATACCGATCACCTATTAAATTTCCCTTATGATCACTATTAGAGTATGAATATGTTATACCGATCAGTATTTTAAGTTTAAAAAATGTTTAAAAATTATTTTAAACTTATGGCTCACAAAGAACAATGTACCATGCTATATTTCATCATTTTTCAAGAATACAAATTACAGAAATCATGGAAATCCGATTTTGGCATTACTCCCATATTTATTTTCTTCCACTGCTCCAACAAATGTCTCCATGTTGCCTTCAGTGGATGAGAGAATGCCACATCAAGTGGCTGACATAAGTGAATTGTATTAGGCGGCAAGAACACATACCGTATCTTATATTGTTTTCTTCACATAGCTTTATTATATTTATGGACAGATAACTAGATAAATTAACGCCGATTGTTACTTTAGGCCCTTGTAATTTCTTTGCATAGGGGAGAAGCATCCTAGAAAACCGTTTCTCAGAAGTTCCTAGGTCAAACCAGCAGCTATTATTGCGACCATATTCTGCACCATTAATTCCACTTTCTGTCCAGGTATCATAGGGACGTGTGCTTCTATACACGGTGAGGTACAGGGCCACCTGTAGCTGCCGCCACCATAACACTAATACTTGTTTTAGACCCGTCCAAAATTTTTACTGGATGTTTCGAACCTCGTTTAACTATGATCTTACTCTGCCCTAGGTCATGGCAAAAATTAGTTTGTTCGTAGTTTATCAAATCTGAAGGCTGAACTCCATTCAAGGCTTCTTCTAAATTAGGAAAGAATTGATTCATTGTGTTTCTCGTTATGAATGCTCTGGATCGCTTCTGTTTTCACTCATTCTGCTTGAGAGCTGCTTATTCCTAGTTAGGAATCCACGAAACCACTCATTACCAGGACGATTATTCGTAAATCTTTTCCCTTCTTTTCATTTCCAGCTCAAGTAGTCCTGAACAACATCTCTTACATCCACTTCCTTCAAGGGAAATCTCTGAATCGACAATTTTCCATTCTTTACTGCACGAACAGCATTATCCAAGTGAACTGGATTGTATCTACCACATCTCCGATTTTTTTTTGTATAGGTCCACCCATGATCGGTGTTACCCTGGCACTTTTCCATTTCCCATATTAAATGATTTAATTTCAAGTACGTATGGCCTAATAATTATCCAACTTACGAATAATATAAGTAACTAATTATACAACACATTTTAACTCTCACCTACGTCACAAAAACTTCCAGTGAAGTAGTAGAACTGTAGTTACACAGGGATATTACAGCAAGCAGAAAACTACTTGGCATCAACAATGGAAAATGAAACTTAATTAATACAGCTGCAAACCTTCACGCACCTGGTTCGTATCAGCCACAATACTAGCTTCGTAAATAACGTATTCTCCGACATACCTCACGATATAATACAACAAGAGCTACATTCTTTTAATGAAAAAGCAAAATAATCGGTATTATAATACTATATCGGAATTACTCTAACTTACGGTATTTAATTCTGAGCGAGTCGCCTAGAAACAGGAGTCGTTCATTCAATTGAATCAATGACTCAGCGACTTACTTACTTACAAATGGCTTTTAAGGAACCCGAAGGTTCATTGCCGCCCTCACACAAGCCCGCCAGCGGTCCCTATCCTGTGCAAGATTAATCCAGTCTCTATCATCATACTCCACCTCCCTCAAACCCATTCTAATATTATCCTCCCATCTACGTCTCGGCCTCCCTAAAGGTCTTTTTCCCTCCGGTCTTCCAACTAACACTCTATATGCATTTCTGGATTCGCCTATACGTGCTACATGCCCTGCCCATCTCAAACATCTGGATTTATTGTTCCTAATTATGTGAGGTGAAGAATACAATGCGTGCAGTTCTGTGTTGTGTAACATTCTCCATTCTCCTGTAACTTCATCCCTCTTAGCCCCAAATATTTTCCTAAGCGACATCTCGTCTATAATTACCGAAACACCAAACTATCTGCTATATATATTCCCAAAACAATAATTACATTACCAAAATCTCGGATGATATTGGCAGTGGTAGGCTATAATATGAAGTACAATTGTGTAGGGTGAAGAAAAAATATAAAATAAAATAAATTTGTAATAGTAACCAAGTCCAAAATATTATTTTGTACATCAAAACAGTTTAGTTTGTAACATGACACACACAATTAACATAATTATGATATTGTGATTGCTAAAAAAATAAATAAGCTTCTGTCCTCTAAAAAGGACACTGGGATATAATGGGTAATGTAGTCTACCCAGGCCATATTGCTACTGCTCGTTACATAAGCCGTGAAGTCAGCCATTGCTGTACCCAAGAATCGCTTTTTCGAGGGAGGTTTTAAAATATTTTGAATTTAAATTTTTTGAAAAATGTTGTAATACTAATAGCGGCGAGGCCGGAGATTATACGGGCAACTTCTGGCCCTGGCCCTGGCCTCCCTGGTCAGAGCTGCCCGTCTCCTGCGCTCACGGGCCCGCCGCTGTCTTTCCTCCTCCTCACGGACGAGGCGCATGATGTGCTCCTGCACTTCTTCATCTTCAATTCTCAATTCGCGGAGGCAGCGAGCTGCCTCGCGCACCCCGCGAAAAATGCAGATCATATAGCTGCAGAATCGTTCTAGCCTGCTGGCCATGTTGTCTTTCTCGTTCTGATCAATGTACAATATGGTACATTGTTGCTTCAAGCCCACTGCCTGCTTGATCACAACCTATGGATGTGCCCGCGTACTAGGAAAATACCACTGCCTGCTGGATCGCATCTTATCGATGCGTAACAGCCTGCTTATTTGCCTTGCTTAGCATTGAGTTTCGCGTGGATGAAATTTTTTGTGTGTATTTATGTATATCATCTACAAGATCACTTCTCTACCTTTGATAGATTGTCTGATAAAAATATATTCATTAAAATATATTATTATTATTATTATTATTATTATTATTATTAATGAAAATAAACATGAGGAATATATCAAATTTACTGTTCTCTTCTGTACATTTTATTATCGTGTATGACTACGTACAATCGAAAATTTTCGAACCCATAACTTCTTCGCCTTTTAGTTAAACATAATTGTAAACGAGAAAAACTTATTTCCACGTCACATGAAGTGACGGAAGTAAACTTAAAATACTGAATGCTTTCACCGTCACTGTTTTCTGTTCTATTTTCAGCATTTGCTAGCTGATTTCGTATCTCAGAAAGATAAGTAGGCCCATATCCTAAATTTTTCTCGAAATTAGTTTTCAATTTGTGTGTCATTATTAAGACAGGTTCCTCTTGACTTGATACATGACTGTGGATAAATCTTTCACCAATTTAAAGGACTGCAATGTCTTTCAATGATTGCCCGTTTCCAGCCTCTAGTTTGTGCGTGGCACAACTTACAAAATATAAACTCTCCATTCGAAGAAAATAATGTACTGTATCTCCTCCGAATTCTTCCATGAAATTCTATACCTGAAATTTTGAAAATATATTTTCAAACTTCTATAATACCCATTCGAATAACACGTATTTTCAATTTCCTCAAACCGACCGTTTACCTGTAATTCTCTGAATGTCATTGGCTTCGACATGAACAGTTTCGTCGCTCGTCTTCCCGTCTTTCGATGCGACCCACTTTCTCAGTACATATGAATGTTCCTGAGCACTTGTAGCGTGAGTTTTGTGTACCTGTACTCATGCGCAAGACACACAAGTCCCCAAGTTCCGAGCTTTGAACATCAGCAACGCTGCACTTAGGCCTAATCATAATTTACTTTACATCCCAGTCAATGTTTCACTTTCACGTGTATATTATTACACATATTTACTGTTTATAACACCAAAAATTCACTTAACCACATAAGGGCGCAATGTTTAATCCAAATAAAGGCAGGTATTACACATACGAACTTTGCCTGCAACAACGTAATTTTACACCAAAAAAAATATTATACCTTACGTTGCAAGTGAATTGTGTTTCAAGTGTCTCACAATCACTGTTTAAAATTTTATTGACGCGATTACACTGCATTTCAGAGAAATATATGTTATTTTTCATGTACTGCAACTAATTGATATGGTTGAAAGACCGCCCTTCGCGATCAGCTGTTAAGCGAGTCACGTGGTCTGCCTTACGGCCTGTATTAGATCACGATGGCAGTGTTATATACCCGTCAGTCAAGGCCTTCTGACAAATAAAAGCAATTGACAAGAGATAACTCAGTCGTGACAATCTCATAAAATATCCTATCAATTGAATAATCGATCTTGCTACGTACAACATAATTATATTATATTATTACCCATTTCAGTGGTACTGACAACCACTGCAAAATACAATTTGGTCCAGGGAGCATTCTCTTTTGGCAGAAGGGTGATTTATGTAACATGTTTCTAATTTAGTCTTTTAAATACCGTTACATTCTTTAATAAACCACTGAAAAAGAAATGTGAATATAGGAAATATAGTGAGTACGAAATTATTATTATTTTTTGGCGCATCATTTTTACGTAAATAACGACAAATAAAAACTGATTATTAGCAAGTACGTACACTGCGTTTGTCAAATGCGATCACCATGCTTTCCAAAAGGCACTTTTCAGTACCCGACACCCCGACTTATACAAATGTGCGTGTAATACACAATGAGCAAACCATCTTCGATTAATCATTTCAAAACAACGTGAATGTAGAGTGGATTGTGTAGGAAAATAATTTGTTATATGTTGCTCCCAATGTGCATCAATGTTAACTTATGAAAACAAATAAAATTTAACATGGCATATAAACACAATTTGAAGAAAGATAGGAGATATTAGGTAATATTCATCGTTCTTAATGATCTTGGGATGGAAAATAACAATGAAATATGTATAAAATAGAAATTACATACAGGTGAGCGTATAAAAAAACAGTAAGTAGAATCATTTATTTGATTGATAAGCTTAAATTACTCCAGGTTTAGTGTAAGAGTGGTCTATGTGCCATGCACAGAGGAGTGTTATATTATATTACACTTCATCCCAGTGTTCTATTTAGAGGACACCAATATTTGCATTTTGTCGAAGTCAGCTAGCATTGCTGATGATAACGATTATATATCAGATTGAAACACCAAAGAATCGTTCACTAAAGTGAAACATTTAATTCTGAGCGTCACCTAGTAACAAGAATCGTTGCTTAAGTAAACTATTTAATACACGTCACAGTACGTAACAGAAAACCACAATTTAAAGTCACACAGAGTTAGTGTGCACTCAAATGTTGGTTGCTTGACGGTTGTCAGCCCACTTTGAGGTCTGTGGATATAGAGGGAAAAATTGGATCGGTGTCGGGTAGAGTTCCCGGGTAGCTCAGTGGGAGAGCGTTGGTACGTTTAACCAATGGTCCTGGGTTCGATACCCGGCCCCGGAACAATTTTTCTCTCGAAATTATTCAAGTTAACTTTACAGGCTGAAAGCTTAATTTGCTTGAACAAAATAGAAGAATATAGGAATATAGAATAGGAAGAATATAGAATGTCTCACATTTCAAGGATGCGGGAGGACAGTATACCATATAAGTTTTGGAAATACAAGACGATTTAACAAGGCTCATGACAACAATCACCTCCTACATAATAGCCAAATTGGCTAGTCTCTTATATGAGACAACTCATCCTGCCTAAGGTATTCCGTGGTTTTCCTAAGGCGTAAGACAAATGTCGGGATGAGCCCTATAAGAAATGGGCCACGGATCTATAATTATGCCCTTCCCCATATATATTCCCCTTTTCTTGTAAACGACGTATGCCCTAGTTCAGAACCTCTAAATTGTCTATTAAATGTATGAGGTCACTCAATTAATCGCAATTTGAAAGGACAGGGACCTTTCAAATTGCAGATTTAGAATTCACGGCGCCTCTTCCGACGGCCTTCACATGCCTTCTCATCGAACAACAGATGACAGCGTCTTGCCATCCTAACGGCAAACAACAGCCAACTCCTCCTCGCCTCGTCCCGTGATCACTTGATCATATCTCCGTCCCCCTCGCGTATGTGGTACATAAGAGGTTACGTTCAATTTCGGCATCCCCTTCAAAATTTTCTAGAGCTCCTCCAGTGGAGCAGCGTAACCCGGAGTGAGACTAGTGGCCAACAGGCTTGGAGCTCACATATTTAGTTTTGCAAGGACGCGTTTTGCGTACCTTTTAAATTTGTCCTCCCAATTCTCTTTCGATTTTTTGAACCTCGGGCAAGAAGAAATATTGGAAGAACAGCCAAAAGATGGATGGACCAATTTCAGTAGCCGCTACAGGAATCAATTTACTGATGCATGAAGGATGATGATGATGATGATATATTGTACCTAGATGTATTAATTGTATGTCTGTTATATTCCGCTGTATCGACTGTTAGCTGTTGTGATATAAGCGCCAACTCTAGGGAAAAAGCAGAAATCTCACGCTCAAGCTGGTTTGAAGGTCACTGAAATCAGTCATGCTACATCAAAAAGTACCGACGCGAAGTGTCCATACTTATATTCCCTATACGTTGGTTATACTACCCGACACTTGGCGGTTATTTTAATCTGAAACTTTGAAAATGAACGATGTTGTGTATTGCAGCAGGAATCGAAACACTGCAAACAACATGCAAGATAAGTGAGGTACGGAATTACTTACTTACTTACTTAGTGGCTTTTAAGGAACCCGGAGGTTCATTGCCGCCCTTACATAAGCCCGCCATTGGTTCCTATCCTGAGCAAAATTAATCCATTCTCTATCATCATATCCCATCTCCCTCAAATCCATTTTAATATTACAAACGGAATAGATGTGATAAATAAATTAGTGTAACAGTTAAATATATGGACAGCATAATTGTACGCCATATAGCTACGTTTTCGGCATTCTAAAACTGTAATGCAAAACTATAAATATTAAAAAAAAAAAACACCTTTTCAGACTTACGTTTTACCACATTTATGACAATTTAAGTATGATTTTCAACATTTATTCTCAACTTCATCAGCATTTTAACCTTTCCGATATTAACCCTTATATACAATGACTGTATCGTCTTTATTTTAAAATACGCATTAATCATATACAAAACACGGAACGTGCTTGCTTAGGCGTGTGTAAAATTCGCTTCCGCTACCTGTACTTGAAACACGTCGACTACATTCTGCCCGGCGTCGTGTGTTCACCTTAAATCGACCTCAAACTAATACAAATATACCGATATCACGGCCCTACTCAGAGACCTAAATCTCACAAAAGTTAAGACTTCTCGACTACAAGGATTACTCCTTCTTCAGCCGGCACTAAAATATCAGTCTGTAGAAAGCGTCAGCGTACTATGTCATCACATTTTCGAAAAGATGATGACCTTGTTTATTGCTCTGATGAAATTGGACTTATGTCCGTTTGCTCAAATTTACTTCAAAATTCTAAGGCAGAAAACTATATCGAACTTGTGGAAACCATGTTAAGTGCTTATGAGAAAATGTGCTGTAACATGTCTCTCAAAATACACTTTTTACATTCTCATTTGGATTTCATTCATCCTAACCTTGGAGCGGTAAGCGACGAACATGGAGAAAGATTTCATCAAGAAATATCTGAAATGGAAAGGCGATATAAATGAAGATCACCATCCAGCATGCTTTCAGACTATTGTTGACTCCTTGTAAATGACAGTCCTGGGTCTAGTTGTAAATGTAAGTCATCCAGAAAATCCTTTTAAATGTTAAGTTCAAAGTCCAAGATTTTTAATAATAATAATAATAATAATAATAATAATAATAATAATAATAATAATAATAATAATAATAATGATTTATTTAACCTGGCAGAGTTAAGGCCAAACGGCCTTCTCTAACACTCAACCAGGAGTAAAACTGCATTACAAAAAACACAACAAATGTACAAAGTACACTACAATATTACACACAAAACTGAATAAGATAATAATAATATACCGTCATGTAAACAACAAGTAGAAATCAGACATAATATATAACATACAGAAAGAAAGGAAAAAGCATAATAAAATGTGAACAGCAGGTCAAAATAAATGAGACATACAAAGTATAAAAAATAAGACAATTATTGATATTATTAATGATGATAAGAATAGTAATAATAATAATAATAATAATAATAATAATAAAATAGTGCAGAACAAAGCATACAATGAATACAATATTTTTAGGTAGACACAGTAAGGAAAATTATGATTAAATATGGCTCAAGTTATCACATTAAAGATATACCATTATCGGGAAATATGAAAACAAAAAGATAAAATAAGTTAAATATCACTAGAACATAAAAAAATGTAAATACGTGGAAACATGCAATATAACACTTGTCATAATAGTAAGTTAGTTTGGCAACTCGTCATAAGATAATTTTCTAACTTGGATTTGAAAGATTTCAATGTTCGGCAGCCCTTGACTTCAGGCGACAGAGAGTTCCAGTGACGAGAGGTAGCAACAGTGAAAGATGAGGAATACAGAGATGATGTGTGAAGTGGAATTTGTATCGCGTTATTGCGTTGTGATCTCATACGTATGAAATATTTTTATTGTTGTGTTTTTTGTGTTTTAAACTATGTAACATAATTTTTGTATCTAGTAGGCCTACATATTTTTCAAGTATTATGGAGCATATTGAATCCCAATATGTTGTAATTTTATTAGTAACAATGAAAAAAAATTTTTTTTTCCTAAAAAAAAATCAATTCACTTTCTCCGGAAAATGTTATGTGGTCGTGGAATTTGGATTTTAAATTCAGATTTAGGGCACACATATTAACAATATTCAACTATTTTTATTTCAGAGCAAGACAAAAAGCAAAAATTTGTTGTTCAGTGATTAATGTTTTAGCTTATTTGTAGCAGTGCAAACGAATACACATCTTTTCAAGATATGGGAATATTTATGAGGGGGCTGGCCCAGAGATGAATGGGGTTCCCTGCTCTAAACCTGGCTACGCAGCGAACCTTAGTATAGTTAGCCTTTGTGAGTTTGGGAATGTGTTTAGCTTGAAGGTTAGCGCAGTAGATCATAAAAGGTTGCAGTGCTGAGTCAAAGTGGCTCCTTCAATTCATGATCGGTTATCTGTACGCAATTCAAATGGTTTCAGAGAGCTTTGTTAAAGTTGCTTCTGGAAATATCAATGAATGCAGTATGTGATACAATCGAGTTCAGCTGCTCGTCCATGCAGAACTCTATTCTGACTGAGGTAGAGTTAACATGAGCGATCGATTTGACTAGCATCAGCACGCACAATGAATTTTAAAAGATTTCCTGTCCCTACACATTATTCTTTCTTCTTTTGACGTTTCAGAATCTACAAAGGAACAGCGACATCAATGAAGGCAAGAATAAGAACTATTCTGTTGTAATATAATAAATTTAGCTTCCCTTTTGAAAAGGTAGTCAGATTTGACAAAGCGTATTTACATATAATTTGGAAACACATCCTAAAAGGTAAAATGATGTACATTTGAAACGGTTAGGGAATCGAATATACAAAATGTCAGAAAAATTTACATCTAATTAGCGTTTATGCTCATTTACAGTTAAGAAAGGGGGGGATATCATCAGATAGGTTAGAATGATTTGAATGCCATATACCGCGAGAAAAATAATAGTACGGATTTATTGGCATTGATATCTAAACCAATCAACTGCCATCGGTTAAGATAACTTGAAATTTCCATTATCACTCCCATACAAATGATTTCTCAATATCTGAACCGATCCTTTGAGGGCACTAATGGCTATTTCCTTCACAATGGTGTGTTAGCCCCAGGTTTTTACATTTGTTGGCAAAGAAGGAGGGTATGGTACCTCATGCTCCCACCATCAGACCTATTACATCAATGTGGGACAGGCTATATTTATCTTTATAGAACGGGATTGTTGGTTCATAGATCCGTTTCTTTTCACTGTCCACCTCATGCGGTTGATCTGCATGTGTCTCAAATCTGATGGTGGGATCGAGAATGTATGCCGAGTCGCTCTTAATGGCAATGATATCAATTTGCCGAACACTTCCTTGTGTGGCTAGTCTCTGCACCTCTTGATGGACTGTAAACCTCCTTCAATGCCTCGTCCAGCATAGAACGGACAACATGGTGACGGATGTTGCGAAGGGCCTCACTATAGGGGCAGAAGCCAAGGATATGGAGAAGAGCTTCAATCCCGCTGAGACAGCGCCTACAGCGGGTACCATCCCGACTTCTACCCGGTACAGCTCGGATACAATTTATATTAAGTAACATATTAAACGATTTATCCTTCTATGAAACACGAATGTTCCCTGGATCAAACGTCCTATTTTAATTATGTAATTACTTTATATTTATTTCTAACAGGTGCAGCGGAGCGCACGGGTATGGCTAGTAAAAAAATAATTGTATTAAAATTAACAACTCTACATGTCTGTTAGTAGTCCACTGTTTTGAAAGAAGTGTTTATTACATGCAATAAGAAAATTAAAGATTTTAGAGAAACCATAACAATGTAGGGATGGATACTGAATATTCCAGACAGGGGTTCAAATTCCTTCCCCCAACAATGTCTCAACTGTAATATTTAATTTTCTTTATTCATTTGTTATTGCTACAACTTTCATTAATTTAATAGTGTCCATACATTTTAGTACTGCAGTTATTTTCTAATAGTGTTATTATTTGATCAATATTTTATGTTTATTTATAATATGATATTGAGTGTGTAATAAATTACATTAATTCATATTAATATATAGATTTGTCCCTAAGGATTATGATAAGCAATCATCATTATGATAAGCACCCTATGTCGAATGACTTAGTGGAACGCAGTCATCAAACGTTCACTAACATATTATCACATTTTGTACGTGCAGATCAGAAAGATTGGGAGAAATGGATAGCCATAGAGCGTATTCCGAATCTCACCGGTGAGCAATCCGATGGCATCACGGTGTTCCGAATTCCACCGATGAAGTCATTGATGCTCCACCGGTGTCGCACCGGTGCCATCAACTTACAGAAGTGGTGGCAGGCTCCATCAGCCGCCATCAGTGAATCTGATTGGTTCTTGTATAGGGCGGAAATTAGCAGACGAATGGCATCGTGCACTGTTGTGTCATGGCGGTGTGTTCTGCTGTATTGTTTGTAATGAGCACAACGTAAAAACAATATGTTAATGGCTTATGAGCGAACATGTCAACGGACCAGTTATTACTACCGGTTCAAGAAATAAGTTGTTTATGATCTCTTTTATTTGAACGAGATGGCAGTACGGAAATTTCGCAAAATTTTGCTAGCGTAGCACAGATAACCACTTACACAGTCGCCATGACAGCATCGATTCTTCCAGCTGTTTTGTTCCTTATTTTCGTTGCAACGTGATGTCATTGATGCCACCGGACCGGTGAGATTCGGAATACGCTGATAGTCCAGATGGCGTACAGGAGTACACCGCACTCCATAAAGGGATATTCTCCACATTTTTTGCTTAAAGTAGTGAAATGCAGCTCCCATTTCCTACCGAGATCGTACCGAAATTTTCCAGAAGTGACATAACCGACGACCATGTCGAAGTTTTAGTAGATAAATTAGAAAAAAGCTTACAAGGTAGTAAGAAACCGAATAACTCGAAGTAAGACCGCACAAGCAAAGCAGTGTAACAAAGATCCTAGAGTAAAGTTTCGTTGTCTCAGGAGACTTTGTATTTCTACACTCTCCAGCGATTAAGAGAGGTGTAACGAAAAAATTGTCGAAACCATGGATTGGTCCATTTTAGATTGTAAAGAAACTAAATGAAGTGAATTACAGAATTAAGTTCAAAGATGGCAGAACACAGGTAGTGCATCTAAACAGGTTGAAATTATGTCCCCCATGGTCTGAAATTAAAGAAGGCAAGTTTCGTCCCCGGCAACCAGACGAAGACAGTACTTTCAGTGAAGCGGAAACTATCGAAATAATTAGAGACGACCCGAAGTCGTACGAAACTCCCCGTGAGGTACCAGCAGCGGTGGATAGTGACGACGGATGGTCTACGGAAGATGATATTCCTCTTAGTCAGTTACGTGTTCCCCAGAGTGATGATTTCGATGAGGAAGATGACGTACCATTAGCACAGTTAAGAGATCAATTACAGACAGTACCAAGAAAGATAACCGCACAAACTAATGACCAGGGAAAGGATTTATATGTAAATACATATTTACTTATAAAGCTAATATAATCTATATTTTGCATTATCTTTATGTTTCACAATGTGTAGGGTTGAAAAATCCTACTTTTATTTTCCATATTTTTCCATATTTTAGAGTTTAGTACATATTTTCGTTAATTTCCATATATTTTCCATATTTCATATAAAACAGTCCATATTATATTAGGTTTAACAATAAAACAAAACAAAATTCCATTAACTTTTAAAAATACATTTCAACAATAGAGATTTAAACACATGTTCAGTAATCCCTTTAACATCAGAGTTATTTGAAAATTAGCAGTCCTATCAACAATGGGAAAGTAAGTTACAAAACTGTATTAATTTAATTTAAAATTTTTAACAGACTTCAGTTGTGCAGCTCAACAGTTAAATGCCAGTCAGAGTACACATAGGTTCAGTTTTGTAAATCATACTATAAAGACGGTAAATATGCCAAAAGTACGTCATTCAGTCAATTTAAAATCAAAACTAACAAGTTACATTTCAGAATTTAAAGAAGATGGTTTATCAACTGACAATAAAATATTATTTTGTAATTTGTGTCAGTGTGCAGTATCATCTACACAAAAGTTCCTGGTGCAACAACACATTACAACTAGTAAACATCAGGCCAACAAACAACTAAATTCCAAGCAGAGACAATTGTTTTTAACACAACCAACAACATCGAATGTAAGATCTGAGTTTAACATCGACCTGTGCCGTTCTCTCATCTCTGCTGATATTCCTCTCTACAAACTAAAGAATAAGGTCTTCAGGGAATTCCTTGAAAAATATACTCAACATACAATCCCGGATGAGTCAACACTTAGGAAGACGTATGCTCCATCCATCTACGATGAGACAATACAGAAGATAAGAGATGAAATTAAAGATAGTTCAATTTGGGTTTCCATTGATGAGACTCCCGACAAAGAAGGTAGACTTGTTGGTAATGTAGTTATCGGTTTGTTAAGTGAACAATATTCTGAACGAATTCTTTTACATTGTGATGTTCTAGAAAAGTGCAATAACAAAACTATAGTTAAACTGTTCAACGAAGCTATGGGTATCCTGTGGCCAAAGGGTATTATGTACGATAATGTGTTATTCTTTATTAGCGATGCTGCCCCTTATATGGTCAAAGCTGGACAAGCATTATCTGTTGTATATCCTAAATTGACTCATTTTACTTGTGTGGCGCATGCATTTCATCGTGTGGCAGAAGTGGTCAGAGACAATTTCCCTAAAGTAGATTTGTTGATTTCATCAGTGAAAAAAGTATTTCTCAAAGCTCCCAGTAGAGTTAACGTGTTGAAAGAAATGTACCCTGAAATTCCATTGCCACCAAAGCCAATTTTAACTAGATGGGGTACATGGCTAGAAGCAGTTGAATATTATGCCGAACATATAGACTCTATTAACAATGTTCTCCTTGCATTGGACTCTGAAGATGCAGTCTCAATTGATACTGCGAAAACAGTTACCTGTGACATAAGTGTGAAGAATGACTTAGCTCACATTCAGCATACATTTTCATGCATCATAAAAACGCTCAAAAGTCTCCAAAATAGGCACCTTTCACTATCTGAAAGTTTTGAAATTATAAATAGTACTGTGGAACAACTGAATCGTGGTAGAGGTAAAGTTGCAGATGCAGTAAGAGCTAAGGTGGACACTGTACTTTCAAAAAACCCTGGATATGAAGAACTACAAAAGGTTGTTGCTGTGATGAGTGGTGAATCAACAGTGAAGATTAACTTGGACTTATCCCCAGCAGACATTGTGAAATTGAATTATGTACCAGTTACTTCTTGTGACGTCGAACGCTCTTTTAGTCAGTATAAATCTATCCTCAGAGACAATAGAAGAAGATTCACTTTTCAGCACTTGAAAGAAATGTTTGTAACCTATTGTTATGGTAACAGACAATAAAAATTGTGTTTTGTTGAAACTACATTGGAAGATAAGGTACGTCCATTATATTTTTTGTTTAGTTTGATTAAAATGTACCAATATTTAACGTACATAGTCATTTTTTTATAATTTTAAGTCCATATTTAATTCCATATTTTGGTAAAAATCCATATTTAATTCCATATTTTGGTAAAAATAACTACATATATATTTACATATTTCATATATTTTTAGTCCATATAAATCCGTTCCCTGCTAATGACTCTACCATGACAAATTCTGATGTGACGTCTCCTTCCTATGCTTTCTCCCGCCATGAATATGTGAATTCAAATGATGATGATGCTAACTTAGATAACGATGAGGTAACTGAACCAGTGAATAGTGATGAAATATCCTGTCATAGATATAATCTACTTCCAGACCGACTGATTAGATTATTTCGTTTCAGATTATGTATTTGCTGACGATAGTAGTTTGCGATTCAGTACCGGTAATTAAAACGAAGTAATAAGATAATGCAGAGAATAACCGAAATTGAAAGCACTTTTATTGAAGTTCAATATACAGGGACATCATTTTATTTTTACTAACATTTTTAATATTAACCTCGCTATACCCCTGGATCAACACCGTTTGTTACCCCCTTCCACGACTGGAGTTCGATGTTACTGGCTTCATATACAAACAAATCGCTCTACTTAGGTATAGGAGGGAAGAAAAGTAGTTCATCCATTTACGTAAACTAGGAAATATCGCGCTTTTGAGTTTGATCATTTTCATTAGGTTTTTTGTTTAATCAAAATACAGTACAGTATTAACAATGAGTGTTTTTACTCACGAACTGAGCTGTCCATGTAGACGTATTCGTTATGCAATGTATATTATAGGCCTACTGTCTACAGCACATTAGCGTACAATATAAAGAATGAAGTTAAATTGAAAAATAATCATAATATGTATATTTAAACACATTTTATAAAATGCTGGCCGTTCATTTCGATACAGGCTTCAGTTCTAATGTGCATATTATCGCATTATAGATTATTGCACCTAATCCCAATTACCAGTTTCGTCCTTCGTACTAGTAACTCATGTTGAAATAATTCTGTACCTACTCTATAAGAGTACCTTACGTACTGTAAATTCAATCGTCACTTCTGTCCGATCCGGAAAGATAAAATTACTCATACTATCTACTGTCCGTCCAAGTAGTTATGTCGTAGGGTCGTAGAAAGGAGGAAATCACGTGACAATTAATTACTTAACGAGGCTTTTTTACTTAAGTCATTTTAAACAGTCGTATAATATTACGTAGGCGTCCAATTCCTAACAGAAATTAATGTTCTCAGAAAAGAGCTAAGACAGCCCAGCCACTAGCTGGCGAATAAAAGCTGGTGGTGGAAACCAGGATACGACGTAGGCAAATGGACGACAGTACCTGTGCGAAAATGATTGAATATTGAAAGCTCTTTCGTCACTGGAAGACGCGAACATATTTTGGAACATACTGTTTACTATGACCTTAAGGCTACTATGACTGTATATGCGGTCTTGGATCTGTGTGCAGGACGGTTGAACTTCGTTAATAGAAGGGGTGGGAGTGAAGTACATTCAAAAACTCAGGTACAATAAAAATTGAAGTAAAAATAAAATTATGTCCCTGTATAACCGCTATGGACAAGCTCCGTACTTTGCCGTCACAAGTGATAGGCAATTTTATGCTCTCATGGAAGAGAATGATCTATCTCAATGTAGAGGTGAAATGTATATGAGGAGCATCGTTTCAAAACGTATTATGTGCAACTCACAATTTTTTTACACGAACGACGAAAAACTGGATTACTCGTAAACTGGAGAAGTTTTCAAAACACTACACCAAACCATTTTTAAGTACTGGTTTCATAGTTTACAAATATGACGACTTGGAACCATCAGACTTCACAGCATGAAAGATAAATAAATAGAAAGTAAGAAATTTAATTTCGTCCACTGGGGGACTTAATACGTTTTCAAACGATGCTCCTCATATGTTATATCCTCCAGATGTTGTTACTGTTTCAGCCTCCTTGCAATCACATTGTTAAGCAGCTCTATTTTTGGAAAATCCCAGGAAGCAATGAAACTGTATGACCGACGCCTAGTTGGACCCCACAGGTGACCTGTATAGTACAGACCGTACCAGAAGAATTACTGGGTGTACAGCGTACCAGCTACCGTACGTATGACTAGAAGTTTTCGTAGCCCAAACGCTACACGGCCGTCAACTTCTACATTTATTATCCAAGGAACAGGTATTATTAATGTATCTGCAAACTGTCATTTTTATTCTGATCAGTTTAAGGGGAGAGGATGGTATTTTTTAAAACGTTTTTCCTATTTGGTGTAAAATATTAATTCTTTGTATGTAGAGAGCTCACAGCTGTAGCAACTCAACCAAATATAAATATTTTGAAGAAAATTATGTGGGGGCTCAAATTTGAAAAAAAAAAAAAGTATATCCAATGCAGGATTGTACTGAAACCGATATATCTAAACTGTTTTTAAAGATAGATTCAAACGAGTTTTTGCAATGAATTTGCAAAAGCATGTTCTACAAACTATCTGTAACAGAATTTTGATATTTGTCCCTACGTTTTTAAAATAAACAATTAAAATTTGATAACATATTTTTTATTTCATTTCTTGTAAACAAACGGACGTAATTTTAAAATGAAATCAATTAACACAATTCTGTTAAAGGGAAAGATTCGTAATAGTTTAAAGAATGTGTGTTCTAAATTTCATGCTTGTATCTTTAATAATTCAGAAATTATATCAATTTTTGTCTGGCAATGTAGCAAAAAAAGAAAAACTATGAAAGTGGGTGTGTGATTTAAAAATCCATAGCTCAGGAAGTTTAAAAATGACGTCTCAACTTCCGATAAGGGGACAAATACCCACAAAGTGTTATGCAATGCATTCCACACATATCAAAGAGTATTTTAAGGGGAAAAAATATTGAAATTTTAATTTAACGGAAACAACAATAAAAGTTGGCGAGTAATTTAGAAATCCATAACGCAGGAAGTTTAAAAATGGCGACTCAACATGTAATAAGGACACAAATACCCACAAAATGTAATGCTATGCATTCCACACATAAAACAGATTATTTTAAAGATTTTTTTTTGAAAATGTACTGTTTCCCCATATTTTTGGAAATCTGTATCCAATATATGAGCCTAACGATGTTACTGCCCCTGATATAACTTCTGAAATAGTTCATCCAGATGTAAATCTATCTGAACAACATGTCATTACTTTAAAGAATATGCTTCCAAATATTAAAGATTTTAATAATGATGGTATAACCATAGAGAAATTTCAGGAGAAGATTAAAAGTGTAAAGTCTAAAGTAGTAGAATCCCCCACACAAGAAAGTGCAAACCCTGGCTAATTGCTTTAACCGTAACAGGAGTTATATTGTGTCTTGCTTGTATGCTACAGACGTACCGACAATGTCCACGTCTTCATGGTGTCCGATTATATCAGCTCAGCCGCAAACTGGAGACAGCAGAACCGTTACGAGAAGGCCAGAACGAGATGGAGCTTGGCCCAGTGCAAGAAACCAGAACTCCCATCCCTACTGGGAGGAAAGCAGATACACCAACCGATGCCTGCGCTGGCCCAGCTTCAACCAACAGTCTTCGCCGGACCTAGATTTCTCTCCAGGTACTAGATCTGGGGTCGTCAGCACAGAGCACCCTGGGGCTAGCCTCTCTTACCCGCGGAAAACGCAGTGCACCATAGTGCGCTCGTAGCTGCTAGCAGGTATGCTCTCTATCTCTTGCTGCTGCACGACGGTGTACATGATTAAAGAAAAATCAAGTCATCAAACTTACAAAGTAGACATCTACACCGATGGCAGCAAGGGAGACTCGGGAATTGCCTCAGGTGTCGCAATATTCATTGATCAAGAATTAGTCCATCAGCTGCAATATAAACTCCACAGGCGGTGCCCGAACAACCAAGCGGAACAGTACACCATTCTCAAAGCCCTAGAACAGCTCGAAGTACTCCAACAACTGCAAGATGTTCGAAAATCAGCAGCCATTCATACCGACAGCAGAATCACACTCGATTCATAGAACAAATTAGAAAACAGATAAGAAAGCTGGAAACATTAAACTGGACTATTCACTTCGCATGGGTCAAGGCACACGTTGGACTTGCGGGGAACGAGCTGGCCGACCACTTGGCAAAGCAGGCAGCAAAGTAACAACGAGATACCAGTGAGCTTCGACAGGATACCAGTCAGCGAGATCATGCGGGAACTTCAAGAAGAAAGTGTGGTTAAGTGGGAAAGTGAGTGGCAAAACACGATAAATGGTGCAGTGACAAAATCGTTTTTCCCCAGTGTAAAAGAGAGGTTACGCGTTAACATTCCACTTAATGGAAAGGTCACAACTTTTCTAACTGGACATGGAAAAACCGGTGCTTACTTATACAGATTCAAGCTGAGGGACAACCCGTCGTGTACGTGTGGAGCAGAGGAACAGACCGTCGACCACCTCCTTTTCGAGTGCCCGAAATTGGACAAAGAAAGACTAGCGTTCCAGCGGGAAATGTTAAGGAAAACTGGCAAGTGGAATTTCACAAAGCTTAAAATAATACAAGAACATGCGCATACATTCATAAGTTATGTCAATGTTATAAATTTAGACGAGTAAACGTAGGATAATTTAATCTAGGATAGATAAGAGTAGGCAATAGATATAATGAAAGACTCAAATTTTCACAACAGAATAACAGACCTACATACGCCTAGAGCAGGTATGCTCAAAATTGTAAAAGCGCCGATTACACGGATAATGCTGCACTGCATAACACACACAGTGTACGAACTGGGCTCCGCAACTACATTGCAGCACCGCCCGTGGCATCACTCTCACTGTCTTACAATTACGGATAATAAGCTGAATTTGAAAAAGGAAAGAGTATACACTGTAATATTCAGTTATTACATTATTTATTATATTTTATAGAGTTATGATACTATTATATCATAATGTTATTTTCATATTCCACATTCAACATGTGTATTATTTTCTGCAAGTAATCGGAAATCTATTTCCAACAAATTTACTGCAATGCACAAAAGATTCTCATCTGATAATCGGGATCTATGTTTGGATTTTTGGATTTAGCAACCTTCATTCTCGAAAATAATTGTTTGCACACTATTTCGAGTGTCAGCGAATAAGCTCATTTTGGGATATTGCGTTTTGTTCTTTTTTTAATAATTCTATGCTTGGCAAGTCATATTCTCCGCATTTATTTCTGAATTCTACGTGACTTTGTAAATCAATTAACTAGTCCTGGAACTGCACTCTCACACATTGTACTAAATTTACTATGAAAGGATTAACAAAACGATTAATATCACTTTCCATGCGCCTAAAATCATTAAATCTATGTTCTGTGAATTCACATTTGAGCTGTTCCAGTACAGAGATGTAATTAACTATATTTTGTTCAGGCACCATAGATTTATTTACAAGTTCACCATCCGTGAAGGGTTTTTTAGTGCCTTAGCTAATTCCCAACATACTACATAACTTGCTCCTAAACATAGACTCTGAATTGTTCGACTCTCTTCAATGTTTGGCCTTTCATGAAGTGCTTTCAATTCTTGAAGCTGTAGTGCACGTTGCACCCCTGCAAAATTATTTTATCATAACATGTATTTCTGTTGGAATAAAATCATCACAATAATAATAATAATAATAATAATAATAATAATAATAATGTTAATATATGAATACATATTACAGAAAACAGCTTCCCTGTCACTTCGGCATGTTCTGGATGGCAGAGCGTATAATGTTTTATGTTGCTCAGTAGTATTCCTGACAGTACCTTACAACATAGTAAACACTTTATGTTTTCACAACAAAAACAGTCTTCCTCCCAGACTGTACGGAATGATCGTTTGCTTACAGAAGGTTTTGACTGTGTCATTGTCCCGCACTGTTCGTACATTACTAAGTACTTGAACTGCCTTCTGCAGTCATCCGTCGAGCTTCGAACGAGGAACAGCACGCTCTACATTCGAAGGTTGTGATTACAGAACGTAATCGGGAGTCAGAGCATGAGCATACCTGGCCTAGAGAGTGACAGAAACGAGACATAATGTGTTATATTGTAAACATACAGGCAGCAAGGCATGTAGTGTTACCTTTATTGTAATGGGACATGCCGTTCAACTAATATAAAAAAACAACCGGGACTGCACCGCTTACCCGTTTCACATTTCAGCGAGTGCTGACACCACTGTCCTAGATACTACTCTTCGTTATGCAACAGTCATCTCTTCTCCCCAGTGAAGAAAATTGATTGATGAAGATTATTATTTTTCTTTATTGATCATTTTTGTAAATGACATGAATATTCTTGTATGTAACAAGTAAGTGCTAAGTCTCAGATGATGCCATACACATGCCATAACACGCTACAGATCGGAGATTCATAACGTTAAATCGGCATAACACTTTGCATGAAAAATTCGTAAATACTATCGAGTTAAATGACAGACACCCCGCAAAGTTATACGAGGCGCATCCAGAAAGTAAGTTTTCCGATTTTTTCCCCTTGAAAGTAAATGTAATTAGCTGTGTCAATTGCGCATGCGTAACAGATCTATGACGTATCAATCATACGCCAGCCGGACAGGTCCCGCCTGGTGCCAGTAGCGTGGCAGCAGTGGTCCGAAATGGAAGCTCTTATTCCTTCTCCCGCCGCCTGCGAGGTTCGGTCGGTGATAAAGTTCTTTAATGCACAAAGCATTGCGCCAATTGAAATTCATCGGCAGCTCTGTCAGGTCTATGGGCCGAACTTCTCTCTCTCTCTCTCTCTCTCTCTCTCTCTCTCTCTCTCTCTCCTCAAGAATTTCCTGTCCTCCGGTGAGCGTTTTGTCAACGACGAAGAGCTGAAGACGTCTGTCACACGCTGGTTCCATTCACAGGCGGCAGAGTTCTACGAAAGAGGGATACAAAAGTTGATCCCACGATACGACAAGTGTCTCAATTCTGATGGTGGCTATGTTGAAAAATAGCTGAAACACTGCTGTACCTGTTGCCAATGAATGTTTTCCTGAAAGTGTGTGTTCTTTAAAAAAAAAATAGGGAAACTTACTTTCTGGATGCGCCTCATAAATTAAAATATCCAGGAACTCACATATTACATTATGCCTTTTTACGTAAATGGAGTACTCATTAAATGCATAGATATATCAGATTTATTAAATAGCAGCAGCCCTACCGCCATTATATCAATGTCAGCGATTATATCAATTTCGATCTATTGGTTATGAAAGCCAAAATCTTTGCAACTTCGACTCCAACGTAAAGATTTCTTATAATTTGTAATGTGGATGATACAACACTAGCTGATAAGACACAGACGATCCAAATTCTCAATAAGAATGAGTGATGGCCTCTGGAACGGATTAAAACCCTGCAAGCCTGAATGATTCTGTGGGCTACTGGCGAAGGAACTATACCCCGTAAGCCTAACAGAAAAAAAGTCTACTAAGACTTGTGTGATAGTCATATTTCACAGGATCCGACATGTCTTGCCATTAATTTGATTAGGAGTAAAAGCACGTGCCGATTACGGCATCGTCTTTTAAAAAGAAGAGGGCATTGTTGTGCCCAAGGAATATGATAAGCAATCATGACTTTGTTATGACATAAGCAATATATTTTCAATTTATTTGAAAGTAATGAAATCGTACTTATTAAAACATTCAGACATGCTTTTACATGCGACAGAGATCGCTTCCAGTTGCAACAGATTACCGTACAGTTTATCGACGTCAGCAGAAGTTGAAAGTCCAGTCCTTGAAGAAGACAGGAAATGCATACGCTTACATTTTACCAGTCTGATGCAACAGCTGACATATAACGAAAAATACATAAATTATGCAGCGTGTCTCGCGAGACATTTAATTGGCGTTGATTCCGAAATCTAGATTTCCATTGGTCAAATCTAAAACAGAGATTCAATCGTGAGAGTTCCTTAAATCTGTATTGTTCCAAGTGGCAACAGGAAATGCCGATTTAAAAGAATAGTTAAGAATCAGTGTTTAGTGAATTCAATACCGTCTTTTTAGAAGATTCGTGGGTAAAATAGCGTCACTCTGTTACGTCACAAAGGACGCGGTTTGAGAACTTATATATGGACATGAAACGTCCAAATCGCGGTCATTAGTAATTGGTCGGCAGTCATTAGTCATTGGTCAAGACAGCGCGGTCATGTAGTAGAGGACGCAACTTCCCGACGTCCATGAAGAAGGCAAGGAAAATGGCATCATCTCTGAATTGCACCAGGGTCCGCCCTACAATCAACTGCAAGTAAGACCAACAGTTCAATTCTTATATTTTGCATTTATCTAGTTCATTTTGATACTTCTAAAATTAACAGCAACCTTGATTCTTCTTAAATCGTTAAATTTCAATATTCAATATTCTATCTGTGATAAATTGATATCTTATTAATAAACTTAGTAATAGTGAATTTCTACACTCGTGATTATTTCGAAAGCCTGAGATCACATTCTAAATAGGAATCTCTCCTATCCATAAGCAAGAACTGTGTGTTCAGTTCAAAGTGTGTCATGGCTCGCTGTATGATGTCCTGTGGCTAGCCGATGAGCCTAGACACTTCAATCTCCCTAAACTTCCGCAGAGGCGTATTACTTATGTTCCAGAGAAGTTGCCAGGCAAGTACGGCGTTCATTCTGAAGAGTACTTTCCGATACGTACTGTAACGCCGGTAGTGGCAGGAATGTGAACTTTTTGAAAACACGTACTGAGTGGAGTTTTTTCCTTACTGTCGGGATATGGGAGAGGGTTAAGACGATTACTTACGTACTTGTTGACATTAACTTTGACGGTCAACATGGACACGGAGCATTTGATTTGTGTTGTGGAATGTTGCCGTAAGCAACCGATGATAACAAATCCCCTTCGTACGACTTGCCGGCGCAAAACACAGTTCGAAAGAGGTTATGGTAGCACATAGACCGTACAGACCGCCATCTGTTGCTACGACGTTCAAGTTATACCGTACACGTTCTCAAGTTCAGATTGAATTACGCCTTAAATAATAGGCAACTTCTCTGACATATAAGCTGAAACTCGCTTCAAATCGGTGACTCAAGATCAGTGACGTCATGACACACTTTTAAATGAACACCCAGTATAGTTTATAAATTATCAGAGAGTTAGGAAGTATAACGCGGTGTCTAGTTTGTTGTGTTTTCTCGATAGTAGGATATAACTTGCGATGTTCACAAACATAAGCCATCCGCCCTTGTCGTGGAAAGTGGCACGACAAAATACTGGTGTCAGATATATTGGGGCACAATAAAAATTATGGTGTCAGATGTGGTACAACAAAGTATTGGTGTTCAGAAGCTGGTATAACAATAGCATTTAAAAATAAATGTTATAATCATTTTGTTCATAATTTAACCTTTTTATTGATTTTGTATATTTCATAATATTCTGATTGTATAAAACTGTTTATTGTCTGCATTCCTCAGTAGCATTTCTGTGGAGTTAAAAATGTTACAAACTTCTATGATGTGTATTATGAAGTTTCAATAACATACAATCGTATACTTCGCTTAGTGTACAAAACATATTGATGGAAAAAGGGTCTATGTTGCCCGTCCGATAGTAAATTCATGAACGGAATTACGATGTAACATTTTTGGTGGTTCTGTACAAGTAGCAGATTGTAACATAGACCGTTATTAGACCCAACGTTTCAATGGTATATTAAAGACAATTATAAGACGAAATGGAATAAAAATTGAAAATAACAAAACTATCGCAAACTAATTGAAGACATTATTACAAAAATAGCCCTAGTCATTTTTAATGAAATTGAGTTAAGGACACATTTGCTACTATTTTAAATATTTATAGACTCCAAAAACGGTCCATGTCAATTGCAATAGACACAAGGATTAAACACCAGAGGAACGAAAATAGCTGACATGTGTTATTCTTTTATTTTTTTATTGTTCTTCTGAGAAATAGCTATTTCGACAAGGGTTGTTTTTGTAATACTGTCTTCAATTTAACGATCATTTTACTAATGTAAGTAATGACATCGTATCTAATATAAAAAGAAAGTATTTAATACGCATCATTATAAGCTTACTTATAATAAAAGTATATCATCTATGTTTATGTTTCCTATAAACGAATGTGAAATCATTACTATTGTAAACAGTTTAAAAATAATGTGGCTTCTGGTATTGACAGTATTAAAACAAATACCCTGAAACTTATTATGGAAGCTATTTCTAAACCACTTGCCTTTATATTTAATTTGTGCATATCTCAAGGTGTATTTCCCTCACCTCTAAAACATGCTGTGGTGATAGCAACTCACAAGTCTGGTGACAAAAATAATCTTAATAATTACAGACCCATTTCACTATTACCCAGTCTCTCTAAAGTATTTGAAAAATGTATAAAAACACGGTTGATACAATTTTTAGAAAAAAAAAAAACTACTAAATGATAATCAATTTGGTTTCAGAAAAAAATTTGTGCACTGATGATGCTATTATGGCAGTTACTTAAAAATAATTCAACAATTAGATGTAGGAGATAAATGTCTAGGAATTTTTCTAGACTTACAAAAAGCTTTCGATACAGTGAATCACAATATACTTTTGAATAAAATGGATAGATTGGGAATTAATGGAATGGATTTAAAATTATTTAAATCTTACTTGAGTAACAGAACTCAAGCAACTAAAATAAATGATCACCTTAGTGAATCACGTAACATTGATATAGGTGTACCTCAAGGGACGATTTTAGGTCCTGTTTTGTTTTTAATATATATCAACGATTTACTTAAAATTGACATTGAGAAATATTCTGGTACTCTGTATTCTTATGCTGATGATACGGTGGTTATATTTAGCGGTTCGAGTTGGCATGAAACTTATCGAAAGTCTAATAGTGGTATTAACATTATTAAAGAATGACTGGATGCTCACTTACTTTCTTTGAACGTTTCTAAAACAAAATTAATACCATTTTCATTAACATCACATGGCCTTGAGCAACTAAGAATGAATAATAGAAGTATTACAATACACGATTGTATACTACCTACTTGCTCATGTAACGCTTTGAGTATATTCTCACAAGTTAAATATTTAGGCATTATTATTAACCAACATTTAAAATGGGACAAGCATATCTCCTTCCTGTGTAAAACAATCCACAAATTTTCCATTCTACGCTCTTATTTGCCTGTTTATGTTCTGCGTACTGTGTACTTAGCTCTGTTTCAATCAATAATTCAGTATGGTATTTTAGGTTGGGAAGGAATGGCAAAATCTACTCTCCATCCTTTAAATTTGCTCCAAAAAATAATTATCAAAATTTGTCTATATAAACCTTTTGATTACCGAACAAAATTAATTTTTCAGGAATTTGGAGTATCAAATCTATAACATATTTATAAACAAACATTGCTGATTTACTTCCATAAAAACCACAATAAATTTAAATTTGATCCTCACGAATACCATACGAGACAAAACTACAGTTTCTTTCTAAATACTCCCAAATGCCACACAACTGCTGGTTTAAAACATAGCAGAAATTTTGGACCCAAACTATATAATGCATTAATTAGAGCTTACCCTGAGCTAAGTACACTTAACACACATAGATTTAAGAAAGAAATCAGATTAATTATTTAATTCTTTAAGCTAAATGAGTTAAAAATTTATAGTCTAATATTTATGTACTTTTGTATTTTCTATTTGTATATATACCCTATTATATGCTGTATGTATTTTACCATTCATATATGTTATTGTGCTCAATTTTGTGATATATTTTGTATAACTGATCTGAACTGCGCCCGAGCGCGAGTTTTTGCTCTTTCGGGCTGGAATGCCTAATGTAGCTCAAGTGTAAAGTATTAAATAAATAAATTAAATTAATAGTACATTATGCAAGGAGCCTATAATGAAGGTAATTAAGAAGTGAGTATGGATATTTATGAAACGAGCGCAAGCGAGTTTCATAATTTTCATACGAGCTTCTTAATTACCATTATAGGCGAGTTTCATACGACTTTTTATGCTCGACCATATTTATAACTTGATATTATTAATTTTTGAGCAATGTACGTTATGTTGTGAGATGTGCGTAGACGCGAAAGTATTGATTTTTTCCGAGGAACAGATATCCACATTGACCTTGCTAGGCCATAAGAACCTACAGATATAACATTGAAATTAAATTAGACATTGAAAAACGAGATGACAAATTGAATTTATTTGAATATTATTTTCAATTAACGCTAATTATTATAGTAACAGAACATAACCTTCTGCGACAGTATTGGATTTCCAGCCTCCGTGACTTTTCGCGAATTCTCTTTCGATTGCATATCCGAGAATAATCGATACTTGCGGTTTTATAACGGTAGAAAGCTGACCTGTCATTGGCTGAACAGTTGTAACCTGAGTCGTCATTGGCTGAAAGACCTGACCTTTAATGAGTAGGTGTACTTTAATGACATGCATTAAAGGTCTGCTACCAGGTGTATAATTACTACATTTCGGCATGGTCGAGCATAAATAAAATATATAATTTCAAGATAGCTCTTATATGTTTTTTTTTAAGGAAATGAGCTACTTGCAAACTTTGTAACTGATGGGAATGTCCACTATATCAATGAGGTGAATTTGATGCAGGATTGCTCTTAGAATCTGTGGACGTAATACGAAATTGAGATAAAGTGGAATAAACTGTATGTGTGGTTGTGATAAATATGATATTTCAAAGATTACACGATCTGTAAGTACAGAATTCGAAATTAAGGTTCACTTGCTACGTAGTGGTGCATTGAATACAATGCTTTGTTTCCAGCAGCAGGTGAAATCAATGGCGCTAGCCAGTACTGGCTCTGAGCCAGTTCTTGCCTGGTCAGAGCGGTGCACCGCCGCCATGGTGATGAAATGTCCGGCCGCAGAAATGTCTCACTAGCTCTATAATCAATACACCTACTTTTATTTACTTCTTTTCTGCATGTTGCTTTGCATATGCTAAACTGTTTTCATTTCCTATGCCCTGCCTCCTACCGCATTAAATGTAAAGGAATCACAAATTCATTATTATTATTATTATTATTATTATTATTATTATTATTATTATTATTATTATTATTATTGTTCTTGCAGTGTAGGCTTTCACGGCCGGAGTCTATAGATCTAGATTAATTTTCCGGGCTGAGAGGCCGTGGTCTATTGGTTGGTTTTATACCGCCTAGGACAGATCGACAAATCGGCAGTGGCAGCACATGCCTATCAAGAGGGCGATCACAACCTACGATTCAAGGACACCGACATCTTGAGCACGACGACGCACTTCTTCCCCCGTCTACAGAGAGAAGCGATCGAAATATACAGTGACATCACTTTATTTTTACCAACATTTTTAACATTAACCTGGCTATACTCGGAAACACTGTTGCCCCCTTCCATTACAGAAGTTTGATGTTGCTAGTGCAATATGTAAACAAATCATTTTACTAGCTATAGGAGGAGAGAAAAGTAGTGTATCCATTTATGTTGTAGGGAAATACGATATTACGATTTTCAATTTGATCATCACTTTTATGCAATTTATCAAAATACAGTGGAGTAGTAACATTTTTTTTTTCAAAAACTCAACTTTTCAGGCGGCTATGTTCGTTATGTACCGGTAATGTCTACTTTATTTAGCATATTAATTATTGGTGTTGACATACAATATAGAGAGTGCATTTAAATTGAGGGCTCATAAGTAAAGGGCTGTAAGTGCACTTAAGTTACTTTTGAGAAAATGGGGTTTAAATATTTAAGCTTTCGTAAAATCGGTGAAATTTTAGCTTACACTGGATGCACTTAACTCATGTTATTACAAATATCACTAGCATTCCTTTGCTTCTAGCCACCTCAATTCAAAATAAGCTAATCTGAATTTTTAAACAAGTTGCTGAAAATGGTTGCCGTTCATTACAATGCAGGCTTCCATTCAGTACGCATATTATTAAAAACATTTTGAAGCATATTCTCTGAAATTGAATTTATCGTTTCTTGAATATAATTTTTTAGTACGATATTATTAATATAGGTTCTTTCTTCTATAGAAAACGCAACCATATTTCTGAAACACATTATGCACTGCAGTGTTTACTTCACTGCTTGAAGACTTTGAATGCAACAGCGGCCGTAAGTTTGTGTGTCTGACGGGAGCAAGGACATTAGTGAAGGGGTGAAAGTGAAATACATTCAGAAATGCAGGTACAATAAAAATGCAAGTAAAAATAAAATGATGTCCCTGTATAAAAATAACAACAACTTTAATCGCAAGGAAGAAGGCGTAAAGCTAAACAAGTGTTGGTACCCGGTCCTAAACAGAACAGATAAGAAGCCACTACAACAAAAGGACGGAACCCAGAACGGAAGCAGCGAACAAAGCGGCGCGGACCGCAGCGACAACGGGCCTCGGCCCGCTAGTTGCACTATAAATACGCCCGCACTTCACTGGGGCGGCGAAACCCGAAGTGAGACAAGTGGTCAAGAGGCTTGGAGCTCACATATTCAGTTTTTCACAGCCCCAACTCCCCCCTTGCAAGGACGTGTTTTCACGTACCTTAAAGTTTCTCCTCCCACTTCCCCCCTCATTCATTCATTCATTCATTCATTCATTCATTCATTCATTCAGCCACAGGATCAGTTGCCTCAGGTACGCCGAGAAGAGTCTTGCGACCTTGGATACCACTCCACTGAAGATGTCTGCCGCAGTTGCAGACGAAACGTCTGGTATAAAACCAACCAATAGACCACGGCCTCTCAGCCCGGAAAATGAATCTAGATCTATTATTATTATTATTATTATTATTATTATTATTATTATTATTATTATTAGGGAGCGTATGTTTTTGTGATATAAAATGGATGTTTTCGGTGCCACTATTTCGATGGGTATTTCGTGAAATAAATTATCAATGAAATATATTATGTTTAATATTAGTACATTATGCAACGAGCCTATAATGGTAGTAATTAAGACACGAGTATGCTTGTTTATGAAACGAGCGCAAGCGAGTTTCATAATTTTCATACGAGTGTCTTGATTACCATTATAGGCAAGTTTCATACGACTTTTTATGCTCGACCATATTCCTATCTCGAAATTATTCAAAATTATTAATGTTATGGTCATATAAGTGAGGAGCGGAACTGACCTTCTAAATTGTGAGATGTGCACAGACGCGAAAGTATTGATTTTTTCCGAGGAACGAATGTCATTGACCTTGATATAATCTAGAGTACAACATGAACATTAATCTTGATATAACCTGGAAATTGATTTAGAATTGAAAAACGAGATGACAAATTGAATTTATTTGAATATTATTTACAATTAACGCTAATTATTATAGTAACAGAACATAACCTTCTGAGACAGTATTGGATTTCCAGCCTCCGTGACGTTTCGCTAGTTGTCTTTCGATGCATATTCGAGAATAATCGATACTTGCGGTTTTATAATGCTACAATGGTGATTTCTCATTGGCTCAACAACTGAACTGTAATGAATAGATGTACTTTAATGAGGTGCATTAAAGGGCTACTACCAGGTGTATAATTACTACATTTCGGCATGGTCGAGCATAAAAACTTTTTGACACTTTTTTTCATTATACTGGGTAAGTCATAAGTATGTTTGGAAAACGCGTGAGCGTGCTCCTGAATCAAAAATGAGAACAATTTCTTACATGAAAACTTGACGGAAAATGCTAATTTGTTGAAGTAATAGCGACTTTTGTTTTCATAAATTGGCTTGGATATTGTATCATCTATAAAAAATAACAATTTTCTTAGCAATGCAACTTCAGTAAATGTTTGTATGTATCTGTACCCCGTAACAGATGACGAAATAATCAATATAGCCAAAACTTTAAAAAATAATTTATCATCTGGTCCTGATAATATAAGTGCTAAAATACATAAGATGGTTATAAATTTTATTTGCCAAACCTCTAACTCATATTTTTAATTTATGTTTTCTAAATGGCAAATTCCCAAATAAATTTAAAAATACAATTGTGAAACCTATTTTTAAAACAGGAGACAAAAGAAATATGAACAATTATAGACCAATATCATTACTTTCATGTATTTCAAAATTACTAGAAAAATGTATTAAAGTTCGATTAATGAATTATCTTGATAAACATAATATATTAACTGATAATCAATTTGGTTTTCGAAAAAAATTCAGTATAGATAATGCAATATATCAAGTTACTAAAAAAATTGTTAGAGAATTTGATCAAGGTAACAATAATGTATTGGTATTTTCCTGGACATAAGAAAACCATTTGATACCGTGAAACATGATATCTTAATTAAAAAATTAGACTTATTAGGAATCAAAGGTAATGCTTTAAACTTAATAAAATCATATCTTAACAACAGAATTCAAATAACGAAAATTGACAATTATTCAAGTGAAAATTCAATATTGATATAGCTGTTCCCAAAGGCACAGTTCTAGACCCTATTCTATTTTTAATATATATTAATGACTTATTAAAAATTGACTTACAATACAATGGTGTTCACTATTCTTATGCAGATGACACAGTTTTAATTTTTGGTGGAAAAACAAGGTATGATGCATATAATAATTCAAATAATGAACTTAAATTAAAAACAAATGGTTTGACATAAACTGTATTTCTATCAACGAAAATAAAACCATAATTATTCCATTCTCATTATCTCAAAAATGTAACAAACCTCCTACATCTGTATTAAGTATTAAATTACATAATTCTGATTGTTGTCTTATACAGTGTAAATGTCCGATTATTAAAGAATCTTCTGAAGTTAAGTATTTAGGCATTATTTTCGATAATAATTTAAAATGGAACCAACACATTAATTACCTTTGTAATAAATTACGTAAAATAGTATATTATTTTGTTTTATTGAGGAATTACTTGTCAATAAATTTATTACGCACAATACATTTAACTTTATTTGAATCGGTAATTATGTATGGAATTATAGGATGGGGTAGCTCATTTAAATCCAATTTTAAGTCACGTTATTTATTACAGAAGAAAATAATTAAAATATGTCTTCATAAACCTATTGATTTTCCATCTCAAAAATTGTTTTTCGACTTTAATGTACTTAACATAAGACAAATTTATTATATTGTATTAATAAATTCCATACATGAAAATCGAAATAATTTTGAATTGTATTCTCATACTCATGAAACAAAAGGTATGAATTCTTTAAAATTGTTTGAACCAAAACTTGCAACACTGATATAGTATTTAATCATAGTAGTAATTTAGGCCCAAGAATATATAACAAATTTTATATTTAAATATCCTAATCTTGTCAATTCTAATAGTTCTAGTGTTAAATTTAAAAAGTTATGTATGGATTTTATAAAAATTGAAAATTTGTAAATTTAAATGTATATATTATAATTGCATAGTAGACATAAGACAAATTCTATTGTATACTTATTAATTTCAATTCAGGAATCCGCCCCTGAACACGAGTTGTACTCTTTCAGAGGCGAGCTAAAGTTTTTCTGTATATATTATATTTTATGTTACAATTATTAGGAAAATAAAAATAAATAAATAAAATAATATTATTGTGTTGTTTTTACATAAAGATTAATTTTTTGGTCTTACAGAATACAGGCTGTATCTAAATTGGTGTCAAATATTTCGGGGATGTGTTCGTAACACACAAACATTACAAAACGTTCATATGAACATTGGTCTCCAAATAATTGATTTCAGAGTTGCAAGACGAAAATTTAATGTTACAAAAATTGCTCGAAGTGGCTTCCTCCTGATTCGATGTATCCCCTAAGCCTGCGTTACATGCTCTGGCTTACTCTGTTGAAACTTTCTGGAGTGTTTCGTATTTCGTGAAATCGATTTGGATACGCTCTCAGAATATCTACAATAAGTACAGGAGTCGCATAAACCAGGGACTTTAAATGTCCCCAGACGAAGAAATCCATTGGATTCAAATCAGGCGATCGAGCAGGCCATGCAATGAATCCCCTTCGACCAATACATCTTTGGGGAAATCGATCATTAAAAAAATTACGAACTATAAGGCTGAAATGAGCTGGAGCAGCATCGTGTTAAAACACATTCGTTGGATGACGTCCAGAAGCACATCATCAATTAAATGATGCAAATCATTTCGTTCTGCTCACTCACAGAATACATTTTCTTCTGATTTCTTTGCTCTACAAAATACAAACAAACAAAAAACCATCAAACAATCAGCGGTCAATGAAGGGGCAAATCCTTTAATAACTCCCTAACGAATGGTTTTCAGACCCATGTTCTTATTAACTTTTTTAATTGTTTTGATGTTAAGAACACGTCCCCGAAATATTTGACACCAATTTAGATACACCTTGTATATCTCTTATGGTAACAATGGTTAGGGCCTATTAGAGGAGAAAATTTTACTCCGGCGCCGGGGATCGAATCCGGCTCCTTGGTTGTACGTACCAAGTGCTCTAACCACTGAGCTACGCCGAAGTTCAATCCACAGCACCGGATCCAATCCCTCTCCTCTAGTGTTTTTCCCTTTGTGGCCTGACTCCAAGTTCGACATATGTTGGCATAATATTAAATCAACTGCCATTATACAAGAAGTGCACTCAATTGAGTGATTTTGTGGCCGGGATTCCACAGTATTATGCACTGTTGGGCGAAGAATCTATTGAATCACTCACGGGCTACCGGTTCTCACCAGAAGGGGTACCACAACACGTGAGGAAGGGCTAAGGATAAGCGAGTTGTTTCGGATGTTCAAAGTGAAATAAATCACTATATAAATAAGTAGTTTTAATGGGTAAAATAGCCAATTAAAAGAAAATGTAATGCAAAGGAGTTTTAAACAGTTATCTTTTTTCATTGATATAGTACTGGCAGTTTCAGATTTGCTAAGAACAAATTTATATGAACCAATCTATTCCTTATTTCCGTAAGAGCTAAATTAGTGAGTGTAGGCGAAAAGGCTATTGAATTGGACCCGTCCAGGTAAGTGGAAGAATGGAACACTCAAGACGCAATGAAATGACGTCTTCTCAGCTATAGAAAGAAGAGAACTTCAAGATGGTGAATGAAAGGACCGAGAGGCTTGGAGAAATTGAAGCCAGAAATAGTGACAACTGTAAAAAAAACCTTCAGCGGTGGTAATACTAGCAACAGTACATTGACATAATTTTATTTTTACTAACATTTCTAATATTAACCTGGCTATACCTTTGGATTAACGGTTTAGAACCGGAAACACCGTTTGCTATCCCCTTCCACGACTGGAGTTCGATGATACTGGCGTAAAAAAAAAAAAAAAACACTTTACTAAGTATAGGAGGGAAGAAAAGTAGTTTATCCATGTACATAAACTAGAAAATATCGCGATTTTGATTTTGACAATTTTTATTAGGTTTTTGTTTAATCAAAATACAGTACAGTATTAACAATTAGTATTTTTACTCACGAACTGAGCTATCCATTCGGATGTATTCATTTTGCAGTGTATATTATACTATGCACAATATAAAGAACGAAGTTAATTTGAAACATAATCATAAAATGGATATTTAAACACATTTTTGAAAATGGTGGCCGTTCATTTCGATACAGGCTTCAGTTCTTTTGTGCATATTATCCCACTATAGACTATTGTACCTAATTCCAATTACCAGTTTCGTCCTTCGTACTAGTAATTCATGTTGAAATAATTCTGTACCTACTCTATAAAAGAGTACCTTACGTACTGTAAATTCAGTCTTCACTTCTGCCCTATCCGAAAAGATAAAATTACTCAGACATGCAGTCTACTGTCACGTGACAGTTAATTACTTAACGAGGCCCTTTTATTTAAGTTATTTTGAACAGCTGTATAATATTACGTAGACGTCCAATTCCTATCATAAATTAATGTTTTCAGAAAAGAGCTAAGACAGCCCATTCACTAACCTTTACAGAAGTTCGAGCAGAAGGTGGTGGGGGAAACCGGGATTCGACGTAAGCAAACGGACGAAAGTACCTGTGCGAAAATATGATTCACTATTGAAAGCTTTTTCGTCACTGGAAAACGCAAACATATTTCTGGAACGTACTATACTCACTAAAGTACTGTTTACTATGACCGAAAGGCGACGTACACTGCATACGCGGCCTTGGTTCTCTGTGTAGGACAGTTGGAAGTTTACTAGTAGAGAGGGTGGGAGTGAAGTACGTTCAAAAACTCAGGTACAATAAAAATGGAAGTAAAAATAAAATGATGTCCCTTTATTAGCAATAGCAGTAATTAATGCGAATATGTTTAATTGGCATGTTACAGTAACACAGAAAATGAGGTACAGCATTGATATCTTAAGTATTATTTATGTACGAGTAGAACTGGGACAATTATCGAATCTACTTAAAGATTAATTTTTGGTCTTATAGAATTATGTGTTACGATTAACATTATTGTTATTAATGAATAGAAATTCGCTATGGCGCATAATGTGCAATTTTCCCAGTCTAGGTGGACAAAAATCAAATTTCGACTTGTTTAGTTAGGCATAGGTGAATATGAATTCATGTTCTTTAACATTTGAAGAATGTTGTAATAGCTTTTACTGTTTTATCAGCGGCAAGCTGTATTTATAAGGGTATAAACAATGAGTTCTTCCTAACATTTCTCGCTCCTATTCAGTCGTAGACAGAGAGGCTTACTATGTGGGTGCAAAAGAGCCAGTTGAGGCGGTAGCCGGACAAAGGGCCCATGGGTCTATAGGCCCTTTTTCGGGAGAATGTTTAATTCGATTCTCCGTGTTAAAATCTACTTGCTTACATAGTTTCGTCTCAATATCTTGTAAATAGAGGGCAGGGTAGCTAATTGAATGAACCCATGCACTCTTGCGTAGATGTGGAATGCAGCAAACATCAACATAGGCAGGTTGAGGCAGGTACTGCAAGTAGTATAATAGTGTTGTGTGTAGCAGTTGTGATCTGCGTGCGATAGGAATTGTTTCAAAATGGAAAGAAATGGACATAAACGAAAAAAAAGAGGAGATAGGACATGAAAATGAACTTGAAACGAAGAGACAGAAAAATGAATACACAACAAATTACGTATGTAACTTGTAAAGGTGTTATTGTTGAAGGTAAGATTTTGCACTCGTTACCTCTGCTGCCAGAAGAAATGTTTCCCCAAGTTGACTGCTGATGAACAAGAAGATCTCTTCGAAATATTTTACAGTGGGCAAACAAAGTTACTGTAGGATGCTACAGTGGCAGGCTTGTTATAAAAAATCTAATAGTCGTAAACGTAATTTAAAATCCAAAAGTAAGTCGTGAAAATACATGGAGATATTCTCTGCCTCGAAGTGGGTTCAGCAAGAGGTGTATCGTCAAATGATTTTGGGTATCTACAAAATTTCTGTCAAAAGACTGAGAATAATACAAGGGAAAATATTAAAAGGTGAAACATTTGAGGAAAAAAGGAATTCTCATGAAAACAGTCCATATAAGATGAACAACAATATAATCAGATTTACTGCTGTCACATCTACAATCGATTCCACATAGCAAGATCCACTATTGTCCACATCCAAAGCTAAATGTCAAGATTCTCTTTGGGTTATTCTGTGATTATTACAAAGAAAGACTGGTGAAAAACTGAATGTGAAGTACAAATATTTCAAATAGTTGGCTTGACAACATTATTGAAGAGAGCAAAGTTAGATTGGAACAAAACATCAATGAAGATGATTCCCAAAGTGAGTGTGAGTCCATCAAGGATGTGGACTAAAGTGTAAGCTGCACTGAGTATGGATCCATTCTAGATTAATATTAAATAACCTCTAAACTGTATTCTGTACCCAATAGATATTCTTGATTCTTACGTATTCGGTACAATTTATGACGTAAATACGAGATATATGTAAGAAATATAATTTTACTAAAAGGATTATGAAATCGTAAACCTCTGTAATGTGCGCCGTTCAATGCTGATATTCAATTTCTGGTAGAATATAATCATATTGAAAGTATCTTGTTAAATAAACTTGTTCTCAATAAAATATATTCTTTTATTAACACTATTAAAATCGGAATGTATTATTTAACAAAATCCTGTAGACAATATTGTAACATTATGAAAATAGTTATCTTGATAAAAGTGCATCCAAATCGCAATGACATACAAATAAATCTTTCAATAATTGTTTTCTCGAAACATGACTTTTGCTTATGGGCCCTTTTTCCGGTTACCGCCTCAATTGTTAGTGAAATTTAGAAATCTTCTCACTATTCGTGAGCTGCCACAAGGGACAAAGAATACTTAACCATTGACAATGAAACTCCTACAAGTACATAGCTGCAAATACATTTGTGATTGTTGGAAATAATATACTTATTTTTAAAGAGGCAAGTGTCACAAAAAAGTAAAGAATGCTAATGAACTTGGTTTCATTTCCAATATAGGTGTTGCTTCAGGAGAGCAATTGATCCTTTCAATGCAGCTAAAGTTACAATCGGAATAATAGATGTAGGTATTCCAAGCCTCTTAAACACATCTTTCATGAAGAAAGTAGCAGTACCTCTTGCTCCAACCAGAAGTCCGATTACTTCAAGCCCTTCTAGCTGGTACGTTTGGAGGTAATATGGAATTGTAGGATTGCAGATATTCTTTTTTTCCTTATCCACTTCTGCTGGCTGTTCCTCATTCGTTTCGAAACGCACAGTGAGATCAATTATGTATCCAGATCTTGTAGATTCCTTGAAAGGTATTATATCTATGCGCCGTGTACTGCCAGTGACGGAGAGACCATGTACTTCTTCAAAGGTGTTGGTAATCGGCATATTTAAGGGAAGTGGCTATAATTGCTCTACTTAGTGGTGTTACTGTGTTGTGAGATATGAAATCTGTTCAGATGGGTACGTTCTTTGTAATGTAACTTCAATTACAAGTTTGTAAAATATTTTTGTTCTTACAATGATGACGAGATATTGTTAGAGAAGGAACTTTCAAGGATTACATACCAAAATAGTTACAACTGAATAAACTTTTTTTTTTTTTTGAGTTTTCCAAATATAATATGAGTTTTAGTATAGCCGGTTAACACAATTCTTTTACCATTTAATACAGAATCATGTAGAGTTTTGAATCCTTGTTTTGAAGTTTCAGCGTTCTTGCGCATTTACCAGTAATTAATTTCTTTCATTGGTGGGGCATACGGTATCTGTTCTACGTTTGGCTTAACAGCAGGAAATAATCATGGAATAAGGAAGTTTTTAATCACTGCGAGAGTGTTTTAGGCCTGTAAAATTATTCACATGATATCGAATATCATGTAAAATACACTGGAAAATTTTTATCTGACCTTAACAAACGCACAGTGAATCAGAACGCAAATCACTAGCTGGGTAAAATTAATAACTTTTCTGCATTCTAACGGATTGTTATGAAACTTTGTACATGCATTACCATGGATGGACAACTCGTGCTCCCAAAGTGCTAAAAAGACCTTGAAAGACAGAAAGGCAGACGGAGCCAGCCGCAGCAGTTACAAGTTGTTTGTAGTTTCGCTGCAAAAGCAGTTCACTGCCACGGTGCGCTCTGGCGGCTCATGCAGGTGATCGTGATATCTATTCCCTGATTTGAATTTCAGAATGACGCATGGTACAATAATTATAGTGATTTTAGACAGACTATACCTGAACACATAACAAAATTTTATTATTTTCTAGATTTGTAAATTAGTTTAGTATTGGAAACACAAACTGAATACAACCTTTTACAAGATATAACAAATATAGCTGCAACACTTATTTATTATTACACTATTTGTTATATTTCTTATTATATGTCTTATTTGAAACGTAGAGCGCTAGAATTTACAAGTCTTTATACATTAAAGAGTATTCCTCTGTTCTCAGAAAGGTAATAGTCTGTATTCGCAAACAATAACAAATTCAAGGAAGTATTTTTTACATGTCACGGCAGATGAAATAAGCTTACTTCTGAGCTCTTCCTTTACTATGAGAGCTCTTACACTTCTTTCTCAAGCACATACAGTATATATGGAAGCAAAGAGTATATTTGGAAATTCTACTTACGCAACATTACGAACAGTTCGATTCCTGATTTTGCTGGAATCTGAGTGGCGTGCTGTTCTGTTAGATTTATTAATTCAAGCTATAAATTGTCAGAATTTTCTATCGGCGTAAGCCAAAAAGATTTTAGAAAAATTTCGATTCCTTGTCAATTGTCACTGTTTCTCCAAACTTAGCAGTGAATTCTGCTGTAGATCTTGAAGTAGGGTCTTATATTTGATAAGATTTTCTTATCACTTTTCAAGATAGCTTATAGTCGAAGAAAGTGAAGTTGTCTATGTTCTACATGATACTACCAATTTAAAATTTATCCATAAATGTTATTAACTAGTCGATTATATGTCGTGCAATTCTGTAACTCGCACGCACAACGTGCTAATGATATTTGATATCAGTCTCACCTTGTTGATATCTCATTTTTAACTTTAGCTGTTCTAAAGCAGATGCAGACAGTATTTCTTTACTAAAACCTTCACTGTTTATTTGTAACATAAAATATCATGCGTAAGAAAGTGTAATAGAATACAAGCTTTACCTCTCTTCTTAATAAAAAAATTCTCTTTTTACTCGTAACTAAAGGGAAATTATCTGGGAATTATATTGTTTTTCACTTAAAAAGAGCCGCCACTTATTGCAGACGCGATCGAACTTGTGTCTTGAAAGAACCGCACACAGACAGTACAGCTAGTACAGAGTCCGTTCTACCTGCATTGAGACTGTGTTGACACTTTGAGAGCACGAGTTGCCCACCTATGTGAATTTCAGTGGAACATAGGTTTAGTGTACAAACTCTGATTACGTTTGCACAAGAAATCTACACCTTTATTAGGGGTGCATTTAGTCAGAATTAATAACTTCTCTCCTATCTAACAGATTTTTATGAACCTTTATACAGAAGTTACAGGTGGAACATAATATGTTTTGTCTGCAAAGTTGGTTATGTTTTATATGAGGAACTGCACCTTTATAGTGGTGCATATAGAGAGAATTAATAACTTCTCTGTTATATAATATATTTTATGCTCGATCATGCGGAAATGTAGTAATTATACACCTGGTAGCAGTCCTTTAATGCATGTTATTAAGTACACCTATTCATTAAATTTCAGGTTTTCGATTATTCTCGGATATGCAATCGAAAGACGAGGGAAACGTCACGGAGGCTGGAAATCCAATACTGTCGCAGAAGGTTATATTATGTTACTATAATAATTAGCATTAATTGTAAATAATATTCAAATAAATTCAATTTGTCATCTCGTTTTTCAATTCTAAATCAATTTCCAGGTTATACATTCTCTGCATTACATCAAGGTCAATAATATTATTGTTCCTCGGAAAAAATCAATACTTTCGCGTCTGCGCACATCTCACAATTCAAGAGCTATGAACAAGGTCACTTCCGATCTTCTGTCAGATACAAATAAAATGTATACTTCTGAATAATTTAAAGTTAGAGATATGGTCAAGTATAAAAATTCGTATGAAACTTGCCTATAATGGTAATTAAAACGCTCGTATGAAAATTATGAAACTCGCTTGCGCTCGTTTCATAAACAACCATGTCTAGCCGCGAAACCAGGTGGCCCGGGTTCGATTCCCGGTCGGGGAAAGTTACCTGGTTGAGGTTTTTTCCGGGGTTTTCCCTCAACCCAATATGAGCAAATGCTGGGTAACTTTCGGTGCTGGACCCCGGACTCATTTCACCGGCATTATCAGCTTCATCTCATTCAGACGCTAAATAACCTAAGCTGTTGATAAAGCGTCGTAAAATAACCTACTAAAAAATAAACAACCATACTTGCGTCTCAATTACTATCATTATAGGCTTGTTGCATAATGTACTATTTAGTGAAACTTTGTACAACAATTAGGTCTACAGGTAGCATAGAGATGTAATCAGAATTTGTACACAAAAATAATATAGATAGGCTACCTGTACCTACTGTACAAAGTTTCATAAAATGTAGGAGACAAGTTAATTTTGTGTAAATGCACCCTCTGTAAGGGCGTCCTTCCTCTTTCGGAACCCTAAATATACTTTGTATATTAAATAAATTATACCTATAACTTCCGTACAATGTTTCATAAAAATCTGTTAGATAGGACACAAGTTAGATGGGATCTGTTCTATCACGACTACTATTCACTATTTACGTGAATGACATTCCCTCGACTCTAGATAGGGATTATATCCATACAATTCCTGACTCACTCAATGACGCAATGCAAAATCTTAACGAGGACCTTCAATATACTGGGTGTTCAGTTCAAAGTGTGTCATGGCCCGCTGTATGCCGTCATGTGGCTAGTCGATGAGCCTAGAGAATTCAATCTTCCTACGCTTCCGCAGAGGTGTATTACTTATGTGACAGAGAAGTTGCCTAGCAAGTACGGCGTTCGTTCAGAAGAGTACTTACCGATACGTACGGTAACGCCGGTAATGGCAGGAATGTGAACTGTTTCGAAACATGCACTGACGTGATTTTTTTCTTACTGTCGGGATATGGGGAGAGGGTTAAGACGATTACTTACGTATTTGTTGACATTAACTTGGACGGTCAACATGGACACGGAGCATTTGATTTGTGTTGTGGAATGTTGCCGTACGCAACCGATGATAACAAATACCCTGCGTACGACTTGCCCGCGCAAAACACAGTTCGAAAGAGGTTATGGTAGCACACAGACCGTACAGACCGCCATCTGTTGCTACGACGTTCAAGTTATACCATACACGTTCTCAAGTTCAGATTGAACGCCTTGATTAGTAGGCAACTTCTCTGACACAAAAGCTGAAACTCGCTTCAAATCGCTGACTCACAACAGTGACGTCATGACACACTTTGAAATGAACTCCCAGTATATCTGCATGGGCCAGAAAGTTTGGTTTGACTCTCAATGCAAGAAAATCACAAGCAATCCTAGTGGGACATCAACGTCTATTATGCAACATTACTCCTGCTCTTCCAGTCAAGTTAAACGACACAATAATCCCTTTTGCTTCTTGTGTTAAAAACCTTGGAGTTTCCTGCTCTTCCAGTCAAGTTAAACGACACAATAATCCCTTTTGCTTCTTGTGTTAAAAACCTTGGAGTTTACTTTGATACGCATTTAAACTGGAATAACCAAGTAACCCATATTACCAAAAAAGTGCTTTCCATACAATATTCCTTAAACAGCATTCGAAATTCCTTCCGCTATCACTCAAGAAAATACTAGTGGAAACACTAGTAATGCCCCACTTCGATTATTGTGATTTTTTACTGACTGACCTCAGTGTCAACCAGTCGCAAAAATTACAACGTGTTCATAATTCTTGTGTTCGCTTCGTCTGCGATGTCCGTCGCGCTGACCACATTACCCCACCCTTCCAAACTCTAAACTGGCTACGGCTTAACGAAAGTAGAAATTTTCATTCTCTTGTTATCCTTTTCCAAGTCCTTCACACCTCTACACCTACCTACCTTGCCTCCCGTTTCAGTTACCTGTCATCATATCATAATCTCTTCACACGCAAGCAAAATAGCCCCATACGAGCCATACCAACATATAAGACATCATCGTATTCATCATCATACACAATCTCGCTCTCGCGCTTGTGGAATACCCTACCCACTGACATCAGAGACTGTCGGAATTTAGTAGCGTTCAAAAGCAAGCTTATTAAGCATTTTCTTACTGCGTAGAGTAGGTTTAATTTTTACTTAATCAATAAAAGAAATGCTTCTCTCTTCTTAACTTTTACAATAAACTGTCTAGCTTTTATTAATCAGTTAATCTTTTAGTACTTTGATTTTTATTGTATTTGTAAATTTAATATATATTTTTAATTTGGTTATTTAACGACGCTGCATCAACTACTAGGTTATTTAGCGTCAATGAAATTGGTGATAGCGAGATGGTATTTGGCGAGATGAGGCCGAGGATTCACCATAGATTACCTGGAATTCACCTTACGGTTGGAGAAAACCTCGGAAAAAAACCCGACCAGGTAATCAGCTCAAGCGGAGATCGAACCTGCGCCCGAGCGCAAATTCAGACCGGCAGGCAAGCGCCTTAACCAACTGAGCCACGCCGATGGCTAAATTTAATATTAATTGTAATTATAATTGTAATTGTATTAATATTGCAGTTGTAATTCCCTGGTAGAAGGGAAGAGAGGGTCTGATGGCCTTATCTATACCAGGTTAAATAAATAACTAAATAAAATAAATAAGTAAGTTATTACGTTTGTCTAAAACTATCTATATAAAGGAGTAGTTCCTCGTACACAAACGTAATCAGAGTTTGTGGACGAAAAATATGTGCTGCCTATAAAGTCTGCACAAAATTTCACAATCCGTTAGAATGCAGAGAAGTTATTAATTTTGTTCAGTTAGATTTGAGTTATTGCAAACTGTGCGGCGCCGGGAATCAACCCGGGACACCAAGTTTAACGCACTGGGTGCTCTACCACTGAGCTACGCCGAAGCTCCATCCACAGTACCGGATCGAATCTTTCTGTTATGGCATGTTCCCTTATTATCGGATGATAGAGCTAATGGGAGGGGGAAGAACGGACCCTAGTTTGTGTGCAGATTCTCATTAGGATCCAGAACTTGCACACACTGCCTCCCACTTCACACTCTGTCAATCCCTTTCCACAAGAACAGCACTATCGATTGTTGTCGCAGATCACACTACGCGGATCGACTCCAACAGAGCTGCATAACTCTCTGATGAGTTTATTGACTTAGCGTCCTACCGGCCGACGCTTTCTTTCTGGAAGCTGTAGATGACGGCAATTGGAAGCGTCAACCTACCTCAAGAGAAAAGCCATCAAATGCAATATTTATGTGATCTACATATTCATTTATAGATGTTGAATTAAAGATCATCGCTGCCACCATCATAATCATTGCGACGCAGTGCTTCAAGCTCCACAATCCTTCTCATCAATACAGATGTGGACAAATTATCTGTAGTAATGTCAACGAGAGGTCTGAGATTCGCCAATAAATCCACGAGCGAAGAGACTGGATTTATGTGGGAAATCTCAGACCTCGAGTGACATTTATTAGGATTATTTCGTGAATAAAATAAAAATGTAAATAATATATCCCTAAATTCGATCATAAAATGTTAATAATTCTATATTAACAAATATTTAACCTATTCAGACATTGTGAAGTTGAAATACTCGGTGATAAATATCGATTACTGCAATAAAGAAATTCGATGTCATTATTCAGTAATGCCAAATGCGAAAAGCGAAATACAGGTTTAACAATGTTAATTACATGTACTGCACTTTTCTCTTATTATTATAACATAAATACATTTTCATTATCTGCTGAAATCATAATTTAACTTAACAGTAACAGTGGGGACAGCTATTTACCAATGCTTATTTATTCACAGCGAGACATGTTGCTAAACAGTGAAGCCATCTCTGTATAGATAGGCCTAATTAAAACAAGAATTTTATTACGCCATACGGAAAGCAGTTTCATCAAAAACATTATTACTATGCAAGGTCTTTGGGTTTGATATGCGATGATGTTACATAAAGTTGAACATCTAACTTTCTATTAATTGTTTAATTTCATTCACGAAATACAAATTTATAGACTATTTATTATAAGTTAAGTTACTTGTGGTAGCAGGAACAATGTCAGCTGTGTCTTATTTCGACCGTTACACACAATCAGTGCTACACGAAAGCATTTTTTGTATGGGTAGCTCGACAAACGCATTTTCGCTGTAGTGTGTAACGGAACTAAAGCTGCATCTACACAGTTCAATATTCCAATCGCGTATCCGTGTAATCTGGGAAGAATATTGAAAGAATCAAGTTTAAAAGGTACGTTCAATTAAAATGCATGAAGATTTTGTGTCTATATGGAGCGCCGTTTTGAACGTCATCTTCACTGCGTAAATATATTACTTAATATTAAATATCAATCTTGCATTCATTGCTTTAAAGTTGAAAGAAAAGTTTAACCGTGTAGTTGCATCTTAATGTATTCATGATCATCAATTTACGGGGAAACAGTTGGCGACAACGACTAAACAAAAGAACGACCATGCGATAAATTGATAGCGATAAATCTAGATGCAAAAATTATCGCAAAGTATGACTGTGATTGGTTGGAATTCAAAATTTCATTACACTTCATTGGTCGAAAATGGAATGACGTCATATGAACGAAATAGTCAGACAAAATTAATTATATATGCAACAAAGCTGTATTTATCGGCAGAAATAATAAACAAAAATGTATTTTGCACAGAAATAATGAACAGAAAATAGAGTCTGGGAGTTGATAATATTTTGTGAACATTCCCTTATTCTTTATTAACACGTTGATTTTGTCAGGGATGCTGGAAACCAAAATTTGACACTTTCTTTGAATATCAGCATAATTTAGCCAGATATCAGACAGTGCTTAAATGAGTCCATGTTTTGTTGTAAGCCTCTTTTTGTTCAATTTCGTCCACAGTATAGATCACAGATTTTCGATTTTGTTCATGTCCGGTCTTCTTGCAGGCCATTGGAGAACAGACGAATATCTTTTGCAATATATAATAAACACACCAGTAGTACCAACACAGCCAGATAAAATATACTTAACCATTGGAAAAATATACCAGAATATGTAAACAATCATATTTACAACAATAGAGACTCTGTGAATTATACTGATAGTTGATATGACGAATTATATTATGTTTCCAAGAAAAACGTTTTAGTCTAATAATTTGTCCACGTCTGTAGTAGGATTACACCACTCTACAGACCTCTAATGTCTTCTACTGTCATGTTAATGAAAATGGTTTTCCACTTTGTGCAAATATTTAAAAAAATTCAGTGTCCGTTTTCAATTCTCACGTGTTTTGACTTCATACTTACCCTCATTCTAATACCTTCAATTTTTATCACATAATATGAACTTTATTGTCGGAAGAGTTTCATTTCAATATTATGTTATTTACGTTATACAGGGACATCAATTTATTTTTCCTTCAATTTTTATTGTTCCTGAGTTTTTGAATGCACATCACTCCCACCACTTCTACTAGTGACCCTCTACACTAGGCCGCTTTTGCAGTCAAAGTATACAGTACTGAGTGAATGAGTGACTATAGTACGTTCCAGAAATATAGCCGTATTTTCCAGTGAATAAAGAGCATTCATTATTTAATCATATTTTCGCATAGGTACGTGTCCGTTTGGTTACGTCACTTCCCAGTTTCCCCCACTCATTTCTGCTGGTCCCTCTGTAAAGGCTAGTGGCTGGGCTGTTAGCTATTTTCTGAAAACATTTGCTGTCAGGAATTGAACGTCTACGTAATATTATACAACTGTTTAAAGTAATTTAAATAAAAGCACCTCGTTAAACAATTAATTGTCACGTGATTTCCCTCCTTTCTACGATCCTGCGACAAAACCACTCGGACGGACACTAGATAACATGTCTGAATAATTTTGTTTTTTTTTTTTTCGGATGGCAGAAGTGAAGATTGAATTTACAGTACGTAAGGTATTCTGTTATAGAGTAGGTACAGAATTATTTCAACATGACTTACTAGTACGAAGGACGAAACTGCTAATTGGAATTAGGTACAATAGTCTATAGTGCGATAATGTGCACAAAAGATCTGAAGCCTGTATCGAAATGAACGGCCACCATGTTCAAAAATGTGTTTAAATATCCTATTATGTTTATTTTTCAATTTAACTTCATTCTCTAAATTGTAAGCTAATGTGCTGTAGACAGTATAATATACACTGCATAATGAATAGGTTCGCATGGATAACTCAGTTAGTGAGTAAAAACACTTAGTTATTGTTAATACTGTACTGTATTTTGATTGAACAAAAACCTAATGAAAATTATCAAACTCAAAATCGCAATATTTCCTAGTTTACGTAAATGGATGAACTACTTTTCTTCTCTCCTATATATATAAAGTGATTTGTTTGTACTTTACGCCAGTATCATTGAACTCCAGTCGTGGAAGGAGATAGTAAACGGTGTTTCCGGGTTTCAAACGTTAATCCAAAGGTAAAGCCAGGTTAATGTTAGAAATTTTAGTAAAAATAAAATGATAACCCTATACAATCCTATACTTCGCTTAGTGTACAAAACTTAATGATGGAATAACGGTCTATGTTGCCCGTCCGATAGTAAATTTATGAGCGGAATTACGATGTAACATTTATGGTGCTTCTGCACACTTAGCAGATTGTAACATAGACCGTTATTCGGCCCAACTCTTCAAATATTAATTCCGTGAACTAAATTCGGTTTGAAAATTTGTATGTTAAAATGAGACATATACCCACAAATAAATTAGAATAACATACAGTAACTTCTCTCTCATCCAGACAGTAGGGTAAATAATTATTGGCTACTCACAATACAGCACGTGCCTTCTTCCTCCCCGCCATGTACATTTTTCCTCCCCCTATTTGCATCCCCGTCGTGCTTTCAGTAAATCACAGGTTGTGAGTAGAAGAAGTTCACTATGCTTTCTAAGACATTTACTGATAAACGCTCGAAGTTTAGTTATTTTTTAAAAGACAAATTGGATATTTTGAAGCGGCTGGATGAAGGGGAACCTATTTCTGGTATCCCAAGAAGTACAATTCATGACTGGAAGCGTAATCGGGCTGCATTGGAAGAATATTGTGCATCCACGAGCTCTAATGACAAGCGCCGTACATTGAAGCAGCCTAGTGTTGTCAAATACGATAAGGAACTGTTTCTATGGTTTCAAGAACAAAGAAGGAAAGGTACTCCAATATCTGGTCCGATTCTGAAAGAGAAAGCGCTTGATATGCATAAGAAATATGGAGGTGATAATTTATCTGCTAGTGATGGGTGGTTGTCAATGTGGAGGGAAAAATATGGTGTTCGTCCACTTGCAATTTGTGGAGAGAGGATGTCAGCTGATACCGTTGCAGCTAAAGAATATAAAACTACATTCCGAGATTTGGTGAGTAAACTAGAATTATCTCCCCAGCAGATATACAATTGTGACGAAACCGGTTTAAATATCAAATGTTTACCGAAAAGAACTTTAGAATCTGCATCATACAAAACTGCGCCTGGTTTCAAAATCCAAAAAGAACATGTGACTGTACAATGCATCAGGTGCAAATAAGCTTCCCTTGATGTTAATTAATTAATTAATTTATTAATTAATTAATTAATTTATTTATTTATCTATTTATTCTGATGTAGTTAAGGCCATCAGACCTTCTCTTCCACAACACCAGGAATACAAATACAATAATAGAAGTAAACAGAAAAAAAATACACTACAATATACAAAGTAAAGCTACACAAGAAATAAAGATAGAGAGAAAAAAAAAACACTATAAACAAAGTAAAGCCACACAAAAATATAAAGGCTGCATCACACAAACTTTAAATGAGTGATTAAGTATCATAATTAATTGTATCCTAACTAATTAACTAACATAAACAAGAAACTTGCAATTTTAACCTAGGTTAAAAAAAGTAAAAGAAAAAAAAACACAAATCAATACTTCTAGCAATACCTAAAAAACATTAACTAAGACAAAATTTTCCAATTTAATTTTGAATTGTGATAAAGTCCGGCAGTCCCTGACGTCATTAGGTAATGAATTCGAGAGGCGAGGTATTTCTACAGTATAGGAAGATGAGTATAAAGACGTTCTATAATGATGGATAGAAAGAAGTGCTTGATGTCGGTTTCGAAGAGTTATAAGAAATTGAAAGCGCGATAACAGATAATTCGGAGTAGAAGTATGCATGACACTAAACAGAAGAGACAGTGAATGTATTGTTCTTCGTTCCTTCAGACGCACCCATGAAAGTAACTGGAGGGAAGGTGTTATATGGTCAAATTTACGAGTATTGCAGATGAATCGTATGCACACATTATGAACACCTTGTAGTCTCTCATCTAAGAGTGAACTTACATTAGTTAGCAAGGAATCGCAATAATCAAAATGGGGCATTACAAGCGTCTGAATAAGATTCTTTTTTAGACTAAATGGTAGAAATTCTTTCATATGAAACAAGGAGTGAAGTTGAGAAAATATTTTTTTTTGCAAATGTGTGTTACTTGAGTATTACAATTTAGATCGCTATCCATAATCGGTGGTTTAATTACTGTATTATTCAAATGTTCACAAATATTTTCTTATCATATTAGTCATATCAATTATGCAGACCATGGAGGGATAGTTAACTAAGTTCCGTACCGTCTTGCAGTAAGGCGTGGCCTAAGAAATCACGTGAATGCCGGACGACGAAGCGGACGGACGACATAGCAACGGATCACAGAGAATTTACTGTACGTCATTTTTGTATACATCAATGTTTTAATATATCGAGTTTAAAGATTGAGGTAATATCCTTGCACTTTATATAAAAGTTTTAAGTGGTTGGAACACTGACACGTAATAAACTGTTTCTCTACGATTTCAGTTTTAAACAAGGCAACCGATCGGAAAATGGGAGAGGAAGGGAGACTGGGATAAAATGCTCGAGGCTATGATCATGAAATGAGAGAACAGCTGCCTATCAACACACCGTTCATGGCCTTCAAACTCTTCACCACATACATAAAAGAAAACATAATTAAGTACCATGCATGAGATTAGTGATACGACAAAATTTCTAATCTGGAAATGATATAAATATTTAATTGCAGAGATGATTATATTTTTACGTCAAGGTACAGGATCTCATTTCTCTCGATGGCACGCCAGCTTTTTGTCCTCAGTACCGGAACTGAATTCTGTATCTCGCTCTGTTCAACTTGCTGACAGACGCTTGAGGGTGAATAATTGATTGAAACAATCGATACTCCACCCTTTCCACGGTGGTGTTTTCAGCAGCTCGTGTAGAGGTTTGGAAACTAGGTGTGATTTCTAGGTGTCGTAATTATGCTACATACTTTAAGTTTATTAAAACTACTTCTATAAAACATTACTTACTTAATACTTACAAATGGCTTTTAAGGAACCCGGAGGTTTAATACCGCCCTCACATAAGCCCGCTATCAGTCCCTAACCTGTGGAAGATTAATCCATTCTCTATCATCATATCTCACCTCCCTCAAATACATATGAATATTATCCTTCCATCTACGTCTCGGCATCCCCAAAGGTCTTTTTCCCTCCGGCCTCCCAACCAACACTCTATATGCATTTCTGGATTCGCCCATACGTGCTACATGCCCTGCCCATCTCAAACGTCTCGATTTAATGTTCCTAATTATGTCAGGTGAAGAATACAATGCGTGCATTTCTGCGTTGTGTAACTTTCTCCATTCTCCTGTAACTTCATCCCTCTTAGCGCCAAATATTTTCCTAAGAACCTTATTCTCAAACATTATTAATCTTTGTTCCTCTCTCAGCGTGAGAGTCCAAGTTTCACAACCAAACAGAACAACCGGTAATATAACAGTTTTATAAATTCTAACTTTCAGACTATCGTATGGAGTCGTATCAAGCTGTTTTTTACGGTGCTTGTTTGTTAGCCCTTCGCCCAACCCCAAGCTGGAGGATCAACCCTTATCACCTGTCCACGACTGCTTATTCAATATATTCGCAGCTACCCTCCGTATCTGGAGGCCGTTTCCTTTATCCACAATCTGAGGACGCGCCATGCTGTGGTGATAGGGACCCACAATACATAAAAAAAAAAACATTAATATCATGTAGTATCGTTATTTCATGCATGATTAATTAAATTACAAAGTATTTCTAATAAATATGTTCGAAAGAATTAGCTATATCAATTGCTTTTTTTTATTTCTGTAGGTCTAAATTTGATTCTGTCAATGAACTATACGCTCCAAAATTAATTAATTCTAAGTAGTTAAAAATAGTTTAAAGTTTTGCATCAGCATGATACAATCTTGATCTTTATCATTCTAATGAACAATGTCATAATACAATTAGAATGATAGATTTATTTACTACTACAGATTGAACAAGACATATTAGTGTGACTTTTAAAGATATCCACTCTGTTCAACGTGGTATTAGTAAAGAAAGAACAGTGTAGTCCAGTTTGTTTTTAGGTTGGAAGTTACACTAAGAATTACGATAGTGTTCTGCGTTTTGTCACTTTGAATACAAGTTACAAGTGAGGCGATCATAATCAGCTTCGCTTGGTATTGGCCAGCCAAGTTACGATTACCGACGGCAGGAATTCGAACTACTGAGTTTGTCGCATGTTTCCTGTTTCTAGCGATACCAGCGTCCTCATCTGCAATCGGTTTTATATAAATGTAAGGCATAAAATTACTATACTGTTCCTGGGATTTTGATCAATAAAAAGCATCACATAAAATTTGTATAAATTTGTTTCTTTAGAAATGATCCTATTTAAAACGTAGATTTAAAGTGGAGATGTATTATTTTACATTTGCTGGAAATATACTTGTGTACAGCAATGAGAAACCACCAGGAAACATTGTTACGGTATGCGTGCCTTTTTATTGTTTGGTTTAGGAGTTTCCTTTAAAGATATGTAAAAGGGGGTTGCTGTTCAAAGAAATAGTTTTGAGTTATTTGTTCTTTCTCTGAAGGTTTGTTGTGACTCGATACTGAGAGATATTATAATGTAGGGGGAAGTTGTGACTGATGGTTGGAAGTTTTTGGTTAAATCCCTTTTAAGATAGAGATAGCAATTAAAGAGAAATATTCTTGTTGTTGAACGTTTTTCCTGTTAATTGGTTTTCAACGAGATAATTGTAATAAAGGAAGGTTTTGGTAAGTTTTGAAATTTTTCCTTTCTCTCTTTGGATTCATTCTCGTTTTCCAAGTTCCTTGTTTAGGTTTTGGTGTAGCTGGAGAACCGTCACAACATCCAGCATAAATAGAAACATTATCCACAGTTTTTTTTCCTTCCTATCAACTATCTTAGCTAAGTATTTAGAATCATACATAGAAGCAACTCTTGGAGAAGACCAGTGCGGGTTCCGTAAGGGTCGATCAACAACAGATCAAATATTTTTACTTTACGCCTAATTTTAGAGAAGTTTTGTGAATTTAATTTACCTTTGCACCAATTATATATTGACTTTAAAAAAGCTTTTGACTGCATTCGGCAGAGATTATATTCTAGAAACTTTAGGCGAAATTGGATCAACTATGTTGTTTAATGTTGGATTACATACAATTGCTCAAAAGATAACCATAAACCCAGGAGGTACAATCATCAATAGAACGGCACAGTATATGGCATATGCGGATGACATTGTTATCTTATCACGCAATGTAAGTACAATGGGTGAAATACTCAAACAAATAGAAGCTGAAGCAATCAAAGCCGGTCTGGAAATTAACAATGATAAAACTAAATACATGTATAATATGAATAATGACAATGCTAATAAGATTAATTTAAATGATACTAATTTTGATAGAATTTCCTGTTTTAAGTATCTGGGTTCCACGGTGAAAGACAAAAATGATGTTATGACTGATATAAAAGAGAAGATTGCAGCTGGAAATCGAGGTCTTTGGGCATTGAATAAAACTATGAAGTCCAGGTGTATCTCAAGAAAAGCTAAAATATGGAAGTGAAACCTGGACTCTATCTGAAAGGGCAATAAAGATCTTAAATGCCTGGGAAAGGAAAGTATTACGGAAAATCTTTGGGCCTACTTATGGGCAAGGGTTTTGGCGAATCAGAACAAATGCTGATTTATATTAATTATATAAAGATATCAACATTGTTGTTGACATAAAACTCAGAAGGTTAGAGTGGCTGGGACACGTAGCCAGGATGGAGAACAATCGCACACCCAAAGCTCTACTAGATGCATTGCCAGGAGGAAGAAGGAAAGTCGGACGACCCAAATTGAGATGGCTCGATGACGTTCAGGTTGACCTAACAAAAGTTGGAATTAGAAGATGGAGAACACGAGCATTAGACAGGAGTGATTGGTCGGATGTTCTGAGGGAGGCTAAAGGTACGTTTTCCTCGGTGCGACTATCACGATGATCGTGCAACAATAATCGTTGAGCACTATTTCTTTGTATTTCATATGGAGCTGTTTTCCTTCCAGCGACTGCCGCTAGAGTCGTCAACGACAATCGTACGTCTTGAATAATCGTTCAGGAAAAGGTTGAATATAATCGTCAGTCGCTAACGTTTATTGTGAGAAAGACGTGTATCATGGCTCCTTCGTTTTCTGACGCGGATGATGAAATTCGTCTTGAGGAAGTGGCGAATCATCCCTAACTGTGGCAGCTGTCACATGCGTCCTACAAGGATCAAAAGGTCAAGGACAATATATGAGCTGAGTTTGTCAATAAAGTTGGAAAATTATGTTATTAATTAGGTTATTTAAATGATTTATAGTCTCTCTTCATTATTGAGCTGAAGCAGACGGTGTTTTTTTGGCTCTTTTCATCCCATACGTATGGAGAAGTATTTCGTCGTCTTCCATCTCCTCAATCAAAGGCATTTAAGTAATATTTTACGTCTACTCGTCAAACTCATTCTGTTAAACACAATCTTCCTCTAGAACGATGCGATTGCGAATTAAAACACGCGACAAGTGAAAAATCAACAAATCGCAGCCGCTCCGAGCAAAATGGTAACCAACGATTATTGTTCAAAGTTTCATCGTTCAACAATAATCGTTGAGTGATCATCGCAATAATCGCACCGAGGAAAACGTTCCTTTAGGCTAAACTACAAGGGCCGTAATGCCAATGATGATGATGATGATCAAATTACTGAAAATGGACTTAACTCGTTTTGGGAAAAAGTTCTTCATTTATATTTGCAAGGATATATGGAAGAAATTTTATTTTGTATCAGAACAAAGAAAGACTAGATTACTAAAAGTCATGAACGAATTATTAAGAGATCAATGACATCGGGGCAAGTTCTAAAGCGAAGAAAAATTAGAAGTAAAAGGAACAAAAAAGATAAAGAAGTCGGAAAAAATATATGTGTTTGACGACGCCTTTACATGTCATTGTTAGTCCGTTACTACGAATTTTAATGAGTTAACGAAAGACAATAGAGTTGCATGACTGTGGTTGATGCTCTTTTGAATGCTAACGCTGCTTTAGAAGGCGCTGGAATTTCGCTGTACATCAGTAAGGTTAGCAGGTCTCTAGTATCGATTCCTGCTCTTTTGAATTGGAAGGCAACTCTCCACCACGCGGCGGAGCATGCTAGCTCGCATGCTCTTTGCGTTCAGAGCCAGGAATATGAGTGATGACGAAAAGCCGACGCTAATTTTGGTGGTCGTTGCTGCGGTGCTGATGATAAAATGTTCCACGGCCTGAACAATGCACATGAATTATTTCATATACTCCCTAACCACATTATTCAATTTCACACTCTAAAAACCAGTTTTACTCTGATAACTGCCAACACTCTTTTATTCACTGTTTGCATTAAATCTTCTACATTTAAAAATTACCGTCCCTGGTGAAAGTAATATTAAAGTCACGAATAAAGTATTATGTAGAATAATGTCTTCCATGTTCAAGAAGAAGACATTGAAAAACTAAATACAATAAAATATATTGCACAACACAACGGATATATAGCTCTTACATAATATACGCACTAATAAAAAAGGCAAAACAAAAATATAACAAATCAACATAACAAGATATGAGAGAGAGAGAGAGAGAGAGAGAGAAATAAATCGTCCGGAAATTAATAGCAAATAAATATAATTAATTAAATATGAATCTATATATAATTTGAACTGGTAATGGAAATTACGGGAAAACGGCTGAACGAATTTTAATAAGTGACCCCTCATTTTCATGCCTGGCATCCAAAGTTTTTCGGAAAAATAGTAGTTTTCAGTGAAATGTCAATTTTCCTACATAATTTTTTTTCAAAATCCATCTGTTGTCAGTTTTGAGAACTAATTTTATTCAATCACGGCCGACTTGATTGAATTTCAGAACAAAACACACACTACAATAAACAAAAGACTATTACACGAAGGCCATGACCTGCAGGATTGCCGACATATTTAGAGCTCACAATTTGTTATTAAAAACTGATTCTGCAATGTATAATTTTCTGAGTACACCTGTGTATTGGATATTCAAATCTACGAAACTTGAGGTGGTTTGATGACATTATTACCATTAGAAATTAAATATTATTATAGTTAATATCATGATGCATCTATTTTTCATTAATTGTACATAATATTGATGCTATATTGATGACATGAAAGTGAAATGTTTTGAGGTTATGTAAGTAAATGTAGACAATATCTTAATTTAGATCTTCATTTCTATAATTTACTGAGTGGCTGCTATATATAACTACAAAACTTAAGTAAGATCATAATAATGTTATAAAAAATCAAATATTTTTATACTTATTAACCTAGTGGGATTGGGTCTTTTTCATATACTTAATGGCGGTGTAGTGTAGATATTGATATGTGTCACTGTCTTCAGTATTGGCTCGAGAGAGCGCAAAAATTACAGTTCCTAAGGAAAGATCAAAAGGTATTACTTACTGATAAAATAAGAGGCCTAGAAAATTTTGTAGTCTCCAGATTATTTCAGCAAGATCTCTTAGTAGGATAAAATGATTTAAGCTCTACATTTCAAGTTCTACATGCAGCACCTATACGAAAATGCTATTGTTCGAAAGCTTAGCAAACCTGAAATTTTTTTAAATTTTGCCTACAATCCACAATGACCTGAAATAGCTACTGCTATCGTCCTGACATTGATACTTGCGTTTTCGCGTTGAAACTCAAAAACCGAAGTTGGATAGGTTCAAGAGAAAGTATTTGGCATAAAAAATCCATTCAGAGGGAGTATGTTTCATTATTATGGAAGCAAATAACTATCAAAAAGACAAGTATTCTTCATTGATAATAAATCTGAAAAAAATTTTTATTTGAACGTCTAACGAACTTAGTTTGCAGCAGCATTTGCTGCACAAGCAAGTAGTATTATTATAAAAATAAAATGTAATAATTAAACACCATTGATTATCAATTATAAAATAAAATCTTAATAGATGACTATAAAATTATACTTATAAATAAAGTATTTTATTTAAAAGTAGCATATCCTTAATTAAGGCCTTCTGAGTGGTATAAATAAAACTGTAATGTACAGGGAATCTTTAAGAATTTGCGAGATGATTTTTTGAATTTCAAAGGATGATATTGATAATTGTTTTAAAACATTATGTCAATTTTGGTAAAGAACTCCGAGCACCAAAAAATAAACCTGTCACTGACCAATTGAAGAGAGGGATGTTATACTTGGCACTAAGGTAGGGAATACAAGATTCATAAATGGCCCTCTTTTCCTGATCAACCTGATGAACTTGGTTTAGATCTCTCTCCATGCGTATTGTTGGATCTATGATAACAGCATTTTGTTGTTGCCTGTTTACTGCTATTATATCAGCTCTTCTGTGAGAGTCGTCTTCAGAAATGCAGTGGACCTCTTCATGAACTTCCCAACCCTTGTTCCGAAGAAGACAGGCGATAGCTCCACGGACTCTAATATGATGCCTGTTGTTACGCAATAACTCTCCTTTCCGACAAAACCCTAACACGTGGCCAGGAGTTTCTGTCTCGTTGCAGTCTGGTTGACCCATGAATTGGCTCTTGGATATTCTTCATAGATGACTACACCTTTCCCCTTATGAGGTAACTGACACCAGGATTCAAACGATCTCTTTCGCAATTCATCACGTAGATGTCTGCCAGTAGTTCGAGGAGTTATGCTGGCTTCAGGAATTTTCAGGCGCTTGAGAGCAGTTTTCTTCTCCTCTTCAAGATTCCTGACAAGAAGGAGATGATCATCACTGACTTGTGAGATTCGTTTACAGATGTTAAAATGCTGAATATTAGCTTCCCATTCAGCCTTAATAAGTCCTAGGCCACGTACTTTTTAGAAGAATATGGCATGTCATTAGGTGTATCATCAGGAAGAGATATCATTAACATTAACATATCACAATATCAAGACATACAAAATTGTAGCTCCATTCAAAAAAATAAAATACATGGTGAACCAGAGGGGACTAGACTGACTAACTGCACTCACGGCGGCTGAATCATACGTAACGACGCTACCATATGGGGAGGATTCGTTCCGCTTTTGCGGTTAGTATTGCGACATAGAGATTTTGGACCCGATAGAATAAGTTTACTACGTCCGTACTATAGGCAGTTTTTTCATTGTGTTGGAGTCGGCAGAAGAAGAGACATGTGTACATGAAACCAAGTTCAGTCCAGTCTGCTGATACTGTACAGTGACGTTCCAAAAAAAAAGGCAACTAATTTATCAAACATTAAAATAAAATGATTGTTAGAGGAGAAAAATTCTATAGGACCAAAAAATTAATCTTTACATAGATTAAAATAAAAAACCAATCATGCGAAATTTTCAAAATTAATTAATATGCATTTCCTTTCGGCTTCTGTCATAAGCACAAGTGCAATACTTACTCAACATACATCATAATTCTACACAACTTGTGAAGTACAATACATGGTACTGTTACAATGTAGCCTACTACAACACACATTCTGAAGGTCTCAAAACTAAACTTTCTTCGGTAGTCGGCAAGACAAAGTTTATATTGGGAGAAGCTCCGCTCTACATCACATGATGTAATGGATTTATTTTAGCAGGTTATTTTACGTCGCTTTATCAACATCTTACATGATTTAGCGTGTGAATGAGATGAAGATGATAATGCCAGTGAAATGAGTCCGGGGTCCAGCACCGAAAGTTATCCAGCATTTGTTCATATTGGCTTGAGAGGGAAAAGCCCGGAGAAAACCTCAACCTGGTAACTTGCCCCGACCGGGAATCGAACCCGGGCCACCTGGTTTCGCGGCCAGACGCGGTAACCGTTACTCCAGAGGTGTGGATGATGTAATGAATGCAAAACGAAAAAACACTAAGTCATTGAAATCTATCTTCGCTATCCCAGCAGTGTCCGTAGACTTCTTCCCTGCTAGCATGTCTTTTATGTCACAGAATGTCGCATATATTCTTAGACTAATCACATAGATAACCACATGTACAGATCAAAACTAAACTACTAGCTATCTTCTGTTCTCTTTTCTGATAAAGTGAACTAGGTGTACGGGACTGTTTTTATTGTCAGAACAGTACCTCCTGTCCCTGCCTTATGAGTATCACTGAGTAAATAAAGCACATGGGACGACAGGTAGGTCGCTACCATCGCTGCCCCCACCCACTACAGTCCAGCTATCCAACTTGAAATCGCACTGTTTTCGTCTATCGGGTCTAAAGTCTCTAAGCCTGGTAATGATGTACTTACCGAATTCACCACCGTGATAAGATTGTAGAAGTGCTTACGATAAATCTATTTAACGACAACGTAATGTCACATCCTCAAAACGAGATAAAAAGGAGGTGTTATTGGATAGGTTCTTAGTCAAATCAAAAGATTCCAGTCAGTCAAGCAGTCAGAAGTGATTCCATTAGTGATAGTGAAAATAATTATTTTCTTTAAATGTTCAAGAAGTTTACTAAGCAATAAAATAGGTGACAGTCAAAAACAAAATACAGTAAAGTACGAGTCATTTGTGTTGCACTATTGTACTAAATTTTGTGCGAGATCATGCGTATTTGCTTGTTTTCCGCACAGAACCAATACGCGGTAAGTGTGAAATACCACATTCAGTATTCCCAACCTAACACACATAACAATTTCCCTCTTCTTACCGCTTAAGCGCCACATTCATTTTACTGCTTTAGACTTTTAACATATTATTTTTAGAGACGTTTAACATAATAATAATTATAAATTGTAAACTTACCACTGCAATTTCACCTAAATTGCAATGTTAATTATTGTTTTTAAATATGTGTAAAAATTAAGTAAAGTCTACTACTCCACGGAACTTATTGCATTCCTGATACAAGTAACATTAAGGAAGCCGTGAAAAAATCAACAAGATTCCAGATGCCGATGTTATTACTGCAATGTGTTATATAAATAATATTGTTAAAATATTAAAATGAAAAACAAATCATTACATAACCTTACCAATTTCTTTTAAGTTCGCATTTATAGACTGGGGGAAAAAAAGACAGACGTATATATAAAAAGACAGATGCTGGAGTATAGTAAACACAGAAAATATTTTATAGCAACAATGTTGAAGAAAGATATTTTGGTTTTCCGAAGTTGGCGTCATTAAACAGAAACCAAGATGGAGATTTCATAGCAACTAATTAGAAATTCGTCTTTCAGGTATGTAATAAACGATCTTCGCACAAAATAATGTACGATACACGAGCGGTATGTTTGTTTTCATGTTCTCTGAAATTAAAAAAGCTCAACTACGTTCCGCTTTTTCAATCTTTTCCTCGAACATGAAAACGTCAACATACCGCTCTTGTAATGTATATTACTATTACCTAAAGTATACTGTATTTTATATGAATAAAGGGTTGCTAAACGAATTAATTTCGGTTTTCATTGTCTTTTATGGAGAAATTCGTTTTGATATGCAAGTGTTTTGGATTAAGAACACGTTTTCGAAAAGAATTATGCTAGTTATCAAAGTTTTTACTGTATATGCAAATCGGTTCTGAAATATATCAGATTAACGTATAGCTCAGGCCTGCAGAACTGTAGCTCCTGAGAGCACTGCTATACGCCCCTTTCTTTCCCCACCCATCTTTTCTACCAGCGGCGTCATGACGTTCTAGTTACGCTCGGCTGCATTAACATTCATTCGCGGCGGCAGGTATACAATACGCTATCAAGAATTACAAATCAACAGATAATAAAATCCTTAGGAACATACATTTAGAAAGTAAGAGAAAAAAGAATGAAGGAAATAAATAAATTAAAAGACATGTAAAATAAATTTTAAAATGTATGTGTGCTAATAATGTAAGAAGGTCTACCTATGTGTATCGTCCTATTACTGGTAAAGCCGATTAAATCTACTTTTTGTGTAAAATAAGATAAGTACAGTCCCTGACATGCCTTTCCGTGCTCTGTATTCTACTAAAATGAAATAAGTCCGAAATGCTGCTTGCAGGCAACAAACCAATTACTTTATTTGAAGAATTTATTATGATTTTTCGTGCATTAATAAAGTTTTAATTCCTGTTTTACAAAGCTTGTATTACTGGTCTTAACTGGTTTTACTAATAATTGGACGATAAATAAATTGTACGTTGACGAGTAAGTGATGGCTATATGACCGGATGTCAATGCTGTCATTCAACATTTGTAACGCACTCCAGTCAAATAAATGAATGAATGAATGAATGAATGAATGAATAAATAAATAAGTAAGTAAATAAATAAATAATACGAGTACTGCAGTTTAAAGAGAACTGGAACATGGCAAAATCTAAACACGTGAAGGAATACTACAGGGACATCATTTTATTTTTACTACGGTAACATTTTTAATATTAACCTGGCTATACCTTTAGAGAACCGGAAACAAAGTTTGCTATCCCCTTCCACGACTGTAGTTCGATGATACTGGTGTAAAACACAAACAGATCACTCTGCTAGGTATAGGAGGGAAGAAAAGTAGTTCATCCATTTACGTAAACTAGGAAATATCGCGATTAACAGTTTGGTAATTTTCATTAGGTTTTTGTTTAATCAAAATACAGTACTGTATTGAGAATAAGCGTTTTTCTCACGAACTGAGTTAACCATGCGAGCGTATTCATTATGCAGTGTATATTCTACTTTCTACAGCACATTAGCGTACAATATAGAGAATGAAGTTAAATTGAAAAATAATCATAACATGGATATTTAAATACATTTTTGAAAATAGTGGCCGTTAATTTCGATACAGGCTTCAGTTCTTTTGTGAATATTATCGCACTATAGACTACTGTACCTAATTCCAATTAGCAGTTTCGTGCTTGGTATCAGTAACTCATGTTGAAATAATTCTGTACCTCGTCTGTAAAAGAGTACCTTACGTACTGTAAATTCAATCTTCACTTCTGCCCGATCCGAAAAGATAAAATTACTCAAACATGCTATCTACTGTCCGTCCAAGTGGTTTTGTAGCAGGGTCGTAGTAAGAGGGGAAATCACGTGTCGGTTATTTAGTTAACGAGACCCTTTTATTTAAGTTATTTTATACAATTGTATAATATTACAGAGACGTCCAATTCCTAACAGAAATTAATGTTTCCAGAGAAGAGTTAAGACAGCCCAGCCACTAAACTTTACAGGGGGCGAGCAGAAGCCGGGGGGGGGGGGACTAGGATGCGACATAGGCAAACGGACGACAGTACCTGTGCGAAAATATGATTCAATATTGAAAGCTCTTTCGTCACTGGAAAATGCGAACATATTTCTAAAATGTACAGTACTCACTGACTCAGTGTACACGGCTTTCGTTCTGTGCGGAGGACGATTGGAAGTTTACTAGCAGAGGGGGTGGGAGTGAAGTACATTAAAAAACTCAGGTACAATAAAAATTGAAGTAAAAATAAAATGATGTCGCTGTACTTCCAAAGGAAATAGTAATATGATTATTTTGTTGTTGAAGACAAAAGAATTGCTTGTTTACTGTGTCCCATCCAATTTATTTCCACTCGTCATTTCAATATTAAACTACATTTCAACAATATCCATATTAAGAATTATGGAATGCACAAACTTTAGGGTAAGTTCATTATTACGAACTCTATGCTGATTATTTATTTATATATTGTTAAATGAAGGACGTCACTCTTTGTGTTCATTTTGAATTGAAATTAATAGTGACTTTCAAGGTTCATTACTTAAATGATATAAATTTATGTTTCAGTAGGTGATGATAGGAGGAAAGTTTTCGAAAATCTAAAAAGGTTAGGTGGAAATAAATCTCAAAGAAACTACCGACAGGAAATCTAGTATAATTGTAAAACTTGAAACGAGATAACGCATTATAAATACAATGAATTTATTACAATCCTTTTTGAAAATTACATGCCACCACTGATGGACCTTTGACTACAAGAAAAGGTAAATAACTCTACGCGGAAGTGGATCATCCCCAATAGAAGTGGAGTGAGGCTGACGTCATATTTCTCCTTCTTACGAGTTCTGCAGGCCTGGTATAGCTCAAAAGGAAAGAGAGACAATACAGGGCAGAAACATGAGTATGTAAAACGTCTAGAGTTGGTACGTAAATTAAGATAGCAACTGTGACAACGAAAGCAATATTGATAAATATGAAAATAAGCTTTAAAAGTAAAAAATAAAAGATTAACAATTTCAAATTGGAACAGCAAAATAAACAGGAATTTCCAATTCATCATTTTATGAAAAGAGTGTACTTTCACGATATGTGATTTCGTTGCATTGATATGTGTGAGCACTGGAAAGTAAACATCATTTTGTTCAAATCATTTAATACACACAGTGGTTTGTGGATGAAAGCATGTTTGAAGTTGTATAATCCCCGCGCGCTCATCCTCACAGTGTATTAAAACGATGTCTCATATTCGTCAATACTGCATGAATACAGATAAAATCTGCCGCCAGGGAGCTTCGTACCAAGCGGGGGATTACACCATGTTTGCTACATTAATATGTCATCAAAGAATTGCAAACCCATCAGAAATTTTCTCCTCTACACTCACACGTATGGAATATGAGCTAAACATCACAAATTCAAGTTTATTTGACCTTTTAGCCTCTCATTTAGGCCTCCATGCGCAATGTTAGATAGAAAATTACGAATTTATTCGTAACTAGCGCTCCACTGCACCCATTAGAAATAAATATAAAGTAATTACATAATTACGCTAAACTGGAGAATTCCCACGGTATCTTTGAACCGTACCGTTACGTTTAGCACCAAATTTAAGTAAATATACAATCTTGCCAACATAAGAACACGACGTTGGTGTGTGGCGTCGTGGAGGGAGAAATTTGTTTCTTTTCTCTCTCTACCTCCTTCATTCTGAACATTACTGAGAGATAGCACCACTGTTAGCTACAAGATATATTTGCGCAAATATATTGAAGTAGATTACGTGACCTATTACGTGACTTAGATGAGAGTCTCGAGACAAAACAGTTTTGCTATATTTCTTTTTTATTAAATGTTAAGCACAGGAACGCCATTTCATAATTTTATTTAAGAAACAAGCCAAACAAATTATCTTTACATCAAAAACGGATGCTCCCTGGACCAAATCATCGTATTTTATAATTGTTTGAATACAACAGAAGCCAGAAGTCTTGCACTTGACTAATGCAGTGAATTATTTAAGAATATAGTCGCGAATTTTACTACCACCATTTCGATTGTGTTTTGTTTGGCACGGCTCGGTACGGCCTGGTGACTAGTGGCCAGAGAGTAACGTCGACTATCGACATTGCTCTGCCGTGGGTATTATCCAGTTGTTCCCATAATTAAAATAGGACATTTGATCCAGGGAATACTCGTGTTTGATAGAAGGATAAATCGTTTATTATGTTACTTAATTTAAATTGTATTGAAAAATTAAAATGCGATCATTTTGATCCAGTCATAAAAATTATTTTAGGAAATACAGGAAACGAATGCCTATCAAGTTTTCTGTGTATAAGAAGCTATTTTAATCTCACCTGTCTTCGATTCACTCAGAAGTTACTGTAATAACATTATAGCATTATGTCCATTTAGAGAAACTACACTTTCCAATGGTGAATTAATAATTAATTATACAAATCGGTTAATGTAGCTTCCGATATTACTTCATACAAACACAGAACCATTCTCTGTAGGCTATGTTTCATAGATTTTTGTTGTTGTTGTCCAAGCCCCTTTATAGACGAAGTCATTTGTTTTTTTTTATTTCATTACACCGCCTTAGATGACGTTGTTATTGTAATTTTGAAACTCATTTATCTCATTAAATATCAGTCCTATCAAAATTTTGCATGAAATAAAACTTATCGAAAATTATAAAAAAAAAACTTTTGTTATATAATATTTTTCCTGAAAATTAATAATAAGGGAGATATTTCGATTTATTCAATTCAAGCCCTCTTATAATCCCCGTTTTAAATAAAATATTTTGCATGCCATATAGCCTAAATTCTAAGTTACAACGAACTTAATTTATATTCCAATTTTCATATAAATCGGTTCAGCTATTATCACTAGAAAAGGTAACAACATCCAGACAGACAGACAGACAAACAAAAATTTCAAAAAAGCGATTTTCGGTTTCAGGGCGGTTAATTATATACGTTAGGACCAATTATTTCTGGAAAATCGAAAATTACCAGAAAAATGTCGGCTACAGATTTATTATTATTCTAGATTTGTCATTACAGCATACATAATGGGAAAATATGTTGCAGATGCAAAATGATCTATACCGAGTTTTTAACTAAAAACATGTCTTAAGTATTCCCCAAGTCCAAAATCTTATTTCTGGCATGCTTTTTCAATGTTTATACAAGAATTTTAGGTAATATCACACGCGCAAATTTTGTAGAGCCGATACGACAATGGATTTTATGCACACGTCGTAATTTCCTCTGGCCCGATGGTAAGGAGTCTTCGTATGTAACGCCAAAAGAAAATAGTAATATGCGTTACGAGAGCGGTATGTTGAAGTTTTCATGTTCGAGGAAAAGTTTGAAAAAACGAAACGTAGTTGAGCTTTTCTAATTTCCGAGAATTGAAAGAAAACATACCGCTAGTATATCGTACATTATTTTGTGCGAAGATAGTTTATTACATACCTGAAAGAGGATTTTCTAATTAGCTGCAATGAAATCTCCATCTTGGTTTCTGTTCAATGACGGCAAATTTACAAAACAAAAATATCTATCTTCAACATTGTTGTTTTAAAATGTTATCTGTGTTTACTATACTCCATCAGGCCGTGATGAACGTCTGTCTTTTTTTTCCCCCAGTCTATGATGAGTCTGGAATCTTGTTGATTTTTTCACGGCTTCCTTAATGTTACTTGCATCACGAATGCAGTAACTTTAGTGGAGTTGTAGAGTTTACTTAATTTTTGCAAATATTTAAAAACAATAATTAACAGTGCAATTTGGGTGAAATTGCAGTGGTAACTTTTCAATTTATAATTATTACTATACTGAACGTCTCTAAAAATAATATGTTAAAATCCTAAATCAGTAAAATCAACTTATGTCACTTAAGCGGTCAGAAGAGGGAAATTGTTATGTGTGTTCGGTTGGGAATACTGAGTGTGGAATTTTAGACTTACCGCGGATTGGTTTTGTGCGGGAAACCAAGCAAATACACACGATCACGCACAAAAGAATATCTGGTGATGTAGACCTACTGAGACTGCTCCAGGATCACGATGGCAATGATGATGATGATGATGATGATGATGATGATGATGATGATGATGATGATGATGATGATGATGATGATGACGACGATGATGATGATGATGATGTTGATGTTGATGTTTGAAAATTAATAGTGACAACTCTATAAAATATTTATAAATATTTCAAAAGTAGATTTATTTAACAAGAGTTAGCGGTTTTGTTAAAATTTTATTAAAAAATTAAAAAATATTTGACTCAATATGTACGACTGTTGTGTATTTTTAGCATCTTGCACACAGTTAAATTTGATAGAAAGTATATAATGCATTTGTGATTTCGTTCCAATCCCTGAGAAGATCTGTTTTGTAGAATTATTATAATTCTTTAAAATTCAACATCTATGAAAGCGTGGTTTATCTTATCCAATCGTAATCAGTGTTTACACAAAACGCAAAATGTCATCTAAAGATTAAGAAGATTAAAAATGAGATAAAACCTTATCATTTTATGCTTCTAGGGAGCAGATCTAAAAATATCAATATTCATGGACGTACAGAAGAATTATAGAAACACTTGCTTAGTGGTCAGTAATTTTTTTTTTTATTTTATTTACTTATCTTTAATGTAACAGACAATGGCCAATTAGAGTTCAGCACAAAGACAATATAACAAAAACATTAGCAATCATATAAATTACAATAAAAGTGCAATGGAATAATTATTAAAATAATGGCAATTAAATAAAATAATAATTACAAATGAAAGAATGGAATCATATATATAGTATTACAATGATATACAGGCACATCATTTTATTTTTACTAACATTTTTAATATTAACGCGGCTATACTTTGTATCAACGCCGTTTGCTACCCCATTCCACGACTGGAGTTCGATGATACTGGCGTAACATACAAACAAATAACTTTACTAGGTATAGGAGGGAAGAAAAGTAGTTCATCCATTTACGTAAACTAGAAAACATCGCGCTTTTGAGTTTGATAATTTTCATTAGGTGTTTGTTTAATAAAAATACAGTATAGTATTAACAATGAGTGTTTTTACTCACGAACTGAGCTGTCCATGTGGACGTATTCATTATGCAATGTATATTATACTGTCTACAACACATTAGCATACAATATAGAGAATGAAGTTAAATTTAAAAATAATCATAATATGGATATTTAAACACATTTTTGAAAATGGTGGCCGTTCATTTCGATACAGGCTTCAGTTCTAATGTGCATATCATCGCACTATAGACTATTGTACCTAATCGCAATTACCAGTTTTGTCCTTCGTACTAGTAACTCATGTTGAAATAATTCTGTACCTACTCTATAAAAGTGTATCTTCTCTTCTGCCCGATCCGAAAAGGTAAAATTACTGAGACATGATATCTACTGTCCGTTCAAGTGATTATGTCGTAGGGTCGTAAAAAGGGAGGAAATCACGTGACAGTTAATTACTTAACGAGGCCCTTTTATTTAAGTTGTTTTAAACAATTGTATGGGTATAATATTACGTAGACGTCCAATTCCTAACAAAAATTAATGTTCTCACAAAAGAGCTAAGACAGCCCAGCCACTAGCTGGCGAATAAAAGCTGGCAGGGGAAACCGGGATACGATGTAGGCAAATGGACGACAGTACCTGTGCGAAAATGATTCAATATTGAAAGCTCTTCCGTCACTGGAAAACGCGAACATATTTTTGGAACGTACTGTTTACTATGACCGTAAGGCTACTATGGCTGTATATGTGGTCTTGGATCTGTGTGCAGGATGGTTGAACATCATTAGTAGAAGGGGTGGGAGTGAAGTACATTCAAAAACTCAGGTACAATAAAAATTGAAGTAAAAATTAAATGATGTTCCTGTACAATATTACAAGAACAATAATAATAATAATAATAATAATAATAATAATAATAATAATAATAATAATAATAATAATAATATTAATACATTATTCAGCGTGGCAATTAATGTTTCTATATAGTTCTAATTGAACCGTTGAGCAAAGAAAACATATTACATTTTGCCTGACAGAACAACAAAAAATTCTCCTTCTCATTTTTTACGAAATCACCTTTTACTGCTTTAGAGACAAAGTTTGTAGAGCGACATGATACCGCCACTGCTTGCCTTCAGTACGTGAATGAAACACACAACAATGTATAGGAAACTCCTCGTATTGAATGTCTGTGATTACACGATATAATTACGACACACGCTTTGGACACCGCTGTTGTAGAATCTTGAGACAAAGTACGGTCGCTACTTATGACTTACTTACTTACTTATTGGCTGTTAAGGAACCCGGAGGTTCATTGCCGCCCTCACATAAACCCGCCATTGATCCCTATCCTGAGCAAGATTAATCCAGTCTCTACCATCATATCCCACCTCCCTCGAATCCATTTTAATATTATCTTCCCATCTACGTCTCGTCCTCCCTAAAGGTCTTTTCCCTCCGGCCTCCCAGCTAACACTCTATATGCATTTCTGGATTCGCCCATACGTGCTACATGCCCTGCCCATCTCAAGCGTCTGGATTTAATGTTACTAATTATATCAGGTGAAGAATACAATGCGTGCAGCTCTGCGTTGTGTAACTTTCTCCATTATCTTGTAACTTCATCCCTCTTAGCCCCAAATATTTTACTAAGAACCTTATTCTCAAACACCCTTAATCTCTGTTCCTCTCTCAAAGTGAGAGTCCAAGCTTCACAACCATATAGAACAACCGGTAATATAACTGTTTTATAAATTCTAACTTTCAGATTTTTTGACAGCAGACTAGATGACAAAAGCTTCTCAACCGAATAATAACACGCATTTCCCATATTTATTCTGCGTTTAATTTCCTCCCGAGTGTCATTTATATTTGTTACTGTTGCTCCAAGATATTTGAATTTTTCCACCTCTTCGAAGGATAAATCTCCAATTTTTATGTCGCTGCTTATGAATCTGTTAAAACTGCATCAACTCATGTTTATAATTATCCATGCATTTGCAGTTTTAAGTATTAGGCCAACCGAACGTGTGATGTCTTCTTCCATGAATTGAATACTACGTACTGTAGTTCCTTAAAGAATGAAGTGAGATATGAAGGCGCCTTTGACACAAGTTGTATGGATCCATCTTACGTGACACTGGTTATTGATCTGCTACTGAGGGTCCAGAAGCTGAATGTATTTCAAACAGCTTTCGAGACTGCCCTAGTATTCGTCACCTCCTGATGAAGTGTTGAGATAGTCCTTTAGTTCTCTTTAAAGTGAGTCATTTACAAAACATAAAAAACGTGATGACGCTATTACAATCAAGTTTAAGAGTCTGCACTTAGTAGTCCCCCCCTTGTCTGGAGAGCCCATTATAGTATGCACTTTACACCGACGATATCGCCAGAGAATACCCCATTCAAAACACACTCAATTATGAATACAAACTTCTTTCATTAAGCACTTCACATGACATTAAAATGAGAGCTTTAAATAAGAACTATTCCAATGGGACTAAGACCATGGCAATTTCTGGCTTAAATTCAGCTAAATGAGTTCGATTCTCAGCAAAAAACTAGACATTTAGCAGTCTCCTTACTTAAGCTCCATTTGTTACAGCATATTTTCTTAATTTCGTCCTTCTAACTATGTCTTAGTAGTCCCCGTTTCTGCCTCTCTGGTCATATCCACATTAGAATGTTCTTAGGTCATCATTATTAATGCATTCTTGCTGTGTTTTTGTTGTTGTTTAGTCAACTGTCAGAAGACAGGTCTGAACTGGAGCTCTGCATTTTATTAAAAACCACCAACCGACAGTCATGATAATACGCGCGATTGGTTGCTCGTTCCGTACTAAAGGGTGTAAGGGGTATAAATGCCGTCCTTTTCATAGTCATAGGCAGGCTTCGAGACTTCGGATAACGGCGTACTGAGTATAGTGGTAAAGCGTACAGTGGGTGGGGGTTCTATAGAATGAATGCCAACAAATACGCAAAGGAAAACGCTCTGGATTTGAAGGTTCTGACGAATAATTTGGTTTTCATACAAAATTATTTTCAAACTGTAACTGAAACTATTACACGGTTAGAAAAGTCAGAGCAAGAGATGCCGGAAGCCCTCAAATTAATTTAGAAAATGATGCAGAGAATTAATGAGACACTAAGTACACCGGTTACTGAACGTGTAAAACAGAAGTGGAAATATATTTTAAATAAAAATAACGGATATGGAACATTGTGTAACATAAACAGCAAATTAGTGGCCATAGAGTTACTCGAGAATAAAGGACTGTCTCTTAGAGACTGCAATGATATTAGGTTTTTTCGTTTTGCTCCTATCACGTCATGCGACGTAGAGCGCAGCTTTCTACAGTATAAACTTTGGCAGATAACCGAGAAAGATTTACGTTTGAGACACTAAGAATGTATCTTGTAGTAGGTACATTACAATTCGGTACTGTAACTGCACTTCCTTAAGACGACCAATAGGATAAGTGAAAAAATTAAAATTGCTACATGCTTATATCCACCATTAACACTGTGTATAATTAAACACAAATGCTTATAAAAAACAGGAGAATAAATGCTTTTCACATTCTTTTGACATTATCATTGTGTAATGTATATTTACTTTCAGGATGTACATGTGTGTGTTTCCCCATACTACCGTACTCTACTCTAAATAGCAACGTTGTTACCTCAACACATCTCTATCTACCTGCAGCGAGTCAACAACCTATAGTGCATGCACAGAAAACTTATTGTATCGGGTTCAAAGTCTCGAAGCCTGGTCATCGGGGACGGTCTACAGGATCAAAAAATGTCCATACAATATAGGGTCAAAACTCGATCAAGAAAAAATATTTATTTTCCTATTTTATTCGCGTTATAGTGCTTATATCGTTAGTAAAATTACGAAAATAATTACATCAGTAGGTATATCTAGCAAAGAGTCAATATTAATTTAAATAAATATGTGTTCTATTACGTTTTCGTGAAATGAAATAAAATCGCGTGCTTAAATTTGTTAATATTCTGGCGTGAGAGACGTGGCAACGTGTTCAGCAGGCAGTACTCTGCACAGACGTAAGTACGAGTCAGCTGAGTTCAAGCTCCCTGTCCATAGCTCTACTGCCGAGCGGATGACAGTTCAGTACAGGGTATTCGATAAACAACTTACAATGTCATTTACAGTTTAGGAATATCATATGTTATTCATTTATGGAGAAAATCGTCGTAATTGAAGTGAGACAAGAAGGATGTACTGTCAACGTTTTCTTCAAAGAAGGTTACCTAATCTGCGAAATTTTGTAGCAGTTTATCAACGATTATTATAAACGAGAATGGCATTATAATAGAAATATTAACTAGTAATTGTTGGTAATTCCGAATAACTGTGTTCTGCAGGCGGTAAATTTTGTAATCATTCAATTTAATTTCTTGTTTGAATTGGAGTCTCTTACCCCGTTTCGAAAATCACACAATCAGAAATTTATTTTAAAACGATACTGATTTACGGAAGCGGGACAGATTAAAATTTTGCAATAGAAAATGATCGTAGAGACTGGATTAATCTTGCTCAGGATAGGGACCAATGGCGGGCTTATGTGAGGGCGGCAAGTAAGTAAGTAATAGAAAAAAGTTGTGATTTTGTGCAGAAAATCATTATTGTTTATTTTTAGACGCACAATAAAATGGAGCAATACTGTTGAATAAAATGTAAATTTACCATAATGTTCCACTAATGAGATTGAAAGTTTGTATTTGCTTCTCGTTTTATGTAAACAACAGTATTATCATTGTCCGCTCCTGCATTAGAACAGAGCATCTGTTTTGTACCCATATGTCTGTATCCTCTTGAGCTGTACTGTGTACTTACTGTATAAACACCCTCCTACCAATCCAGCAACGTTGCCAAACGCCTAATATTGTAAACTTTAATAACTACTTAAATATTGCAATTAGAAAAAAATTGTTAGGACATTTTTTTCTTTCTTACGACATAAATAATCAACAGTTAAAATAATGGCACATATACCCCTTACAGCCTGTATACGCAGCTAGTAGGCTGCCGCGTGTCCTGACTCCGTAGAAAGCAAAACACCCAACCGAAGCATCACGGACGTCCCGGTCATATGAAGGGTATCATAGACTGAAAACTGTCTTCGATGCATGTGCTTACAGTATGCCTTATGAAAACTATTAAAATGCCTGATGCCCTATCATCTGTTGAATGAATCTAGGAGATATACAGGCTATCAGACTGAATAAAAATTACTTACTTACTTACTTACTTACTGGCTTTTAAGGAACCCGGAGGTTTCATTTCCGCCCTCACATAAGTCCGCCATTGGTCCCTATCCTGAGCAAAATTAATCCATTCTCTATCATCATATCCCACCTCCCTCAAATCCATTTTAATATTATCTTCCCATCTACGTCTCGGCCTCCCTAAAGGTTTTTTTTCCCTCCGGCCTCCCAACTAACACTCTCTATGCATTTCTGGATTCGCCCATACGTGCTATATGCCCTGCCCATCTCAAACGTCTCGATTTAATGTTCCTAATTATGTCAGGTGAAGAATACAATGCATGCAATTCTGTGTTGTGTAACTTTCTCCATTCTCCTGTAACTTCATCCCTCTTAGCCCCAAATATTTTCCTAAGCACTTTATTCTCAAAAACCCTTAATCTCTGTTCCTCTCTCAAAGTGAGAGTCCAAGTTTCACAACCATAAAGAACAACCGGTAATATAACTGTTTTATAAATTCTAACTTTCAGATTTTTCGACAGCAGACTGGATGATAAAAGTTTCTCAACCGAATAATAACAGGCATTTCCCATATTTGAATAAAAATTACAGTAAAATATTTAAATATTAATAAATTAATAGATCAATAAAATGTAATAAAGTTGTAACAAACTATGTTGTCTATAAGAATATGAATATAATGTATAAGCATTACTAAAAAGGTAAAAACCTATATTAGTCTTTACTCTCTAGTAGGCAAATGGACGACAGTACCTGTGCGAAAATGATTTAATATTGAAAGCTGTTTCGTCACTGGAAAACGCGAACATATTTTTTGGAACGTACTGTTTACTATGACCGTAAGGCTATTATGACTGTATATGCGGTCTTGGATCTGTGTGGAGGACGGTTGAACTTCATTAGTAGAAGGGGTGGGAGTGAAGTACATTCAAAAACTCAAGTACAATAAAAATTGAAGTAAAAATAAAATGATGTCCCTGTACAAATATTAACATAGCGGGATTTGGACTATTGTTTAAAACGTGAGTTACTAATGTGGAATTATATATGAAACACTTGAATAGTATTTAAGGAAAAATTATTATTTTATATCAGAGCTGCATATTATGAAAATATTGCATCTCACTTCATATTACTTTCCGTCATTATTAATTTTATTGTTACATATTATTTCTTTGCTTTATGAGACAAAATCAGTTCTGACATTAGGAATGAATTTACAATAATGCTATAAATAACCATTGCTGAAAACTTCAAAAATAAAAATGGTAGTATTCTGATGCTTGTAATAATTATTAATAAAGGCATGTAGACAACAATAAAACTTAATTTGATAAAACCTTAAAATTTCCAATATATTTTAACTTCTATTGATTTATTAGGCCTAAATAAAATAGCTAATTCTTATTCTACTATCAACACAGAGACAAAGGCATTAGGCCTAATAACGAATTTTGTTGACTCACGTTTTATGAACTGTCGGAAATCGAAAGACGATTTGGAGCAATTTGTAATACTGCAATTGTCACAATTATAAATAGCACACATACACCCTGACATTTTAACACAGCACTAATTAATAAAACTATTAACTAGCCCAGCAAAAATATACATTGCGGTTGACTACAGCTTGTTTCGCGAATATCTCTCCACCGGCAGGTAGGTAGCAGCACCAGCGTCGTTCGCACGCAAAACTGCTAGCTGTCCGGTATTATTATAGTAAGGTAATTGCCATGACCTACTTCAATAATTTATGTACTGTATTCCACGGAAACTAATCCAGGAAAACTGATCAGGAGCCAAAAGTTGGAAAGGTACAAAAAGGGAATATGTACTGCCAACCTAACACCAAAAATGAAAAGGTCACTCAAATTATGGACATCTTGGCGGGAACACTTCATTTTGTTACATAGTAATTATTTCAGTTTTACAATTTTATTAGTAACTAGCCGTACCCATGCGCTCCGCTGAACCTGTTAGAAATAAATATAAAATAAACATAATTAAAATAGGACATTTGATCCAGGTAACATTCGTGTTTGATAGAAGGATAAATCGTTTAATATGTTACTTACTTCAAATTGTATTTAAATAATTAAAATGCGATCATTTTTGGTCCAGAGAGCACTCAGAAGTTACTGTAATAACATTATAGCATTATGTCCATCTAGAGAAACTACACTTTCCAATGGTGAAATAATAATTAATTATACAAATCGGTTAATTTAGCTTTCGATATTACTTCATACAAACACAGAAACATTCTCTGTAGGCTATGTTTCATAGCTTTCGATTGTTGTTGTCCTAGGCCCCTTATAGACGTAGTCATTTGTTATCATTTCGTTACACCGCCTTAGAAGGATTGTATTTTAATTTTAAAACTCATCTCATTAAATATCAGACCAATCAAAATTTTGCAAGGTATAAAACTTATCGGAAATCATTTGTAAAGAAACTTTTGTTATGTAACATATTTCACAAAAATTAATAATAAGCTAGATATTTTGATTTATTTAATTCAGGCCCCCTTATAACCCCCTTTTAAATAACGTATTTTGAATGTCATATAGCCTAAAATCTAAGTTACAGCGAATTTAATTTATATTCCAATTTTCATATAAATCGGTTCAGCTATTATCGCGTGAAAAGGTAACAAACATCCAGACAGACAGACAGACATACAAACAAAAATTTCAAAAAAACGATTTCCGGTTTCAAGGTGGTGAATTATATATGTTAGGACCAATTATTTTTGGAAAATCGAAAATTACCAGAAAAATTTCGGCTACAGATTTATTATTAGTATAGATGTTTCCCATTTGTCAACTGACTTCTGTGTCACACGCTGTTACATTGAAACCAGATCTATCGAAATATTCCACATTTTCATCATTGGTCAGAATTTTCATCGAGATTTCAATTCACCGAATTATCCATCTCTTAAATTCCAATCCTGTCTACTATTAATGATATATCAAAAACAGTAGATCTCCTCCTTTCTTAAAACAATAAGAATTTGCTACTTCACTGCATGTAAACCGCAGACAACTTTGGGTCTGAATCTAATTCCAGGAGATGGCCTTCCCGTTCTTACCACGGTCGGAATATCCCCATCACCACATAGTCTATTTTCCGGCTGAGAGAGCCGAGATTATCTTCATCATTCTCCGACACCGAGGGCAGGCGTTGCTATCTTCTCCTTATACTGAGATCACACTTTACATTGTTGAAAACTGCTGCGTAGAAATTTTGCAGAGGCGTAGTGTTATGGAGCAAGCAACGCGAGATTATATTGCACCCAACGTTTGTTCAGCATTGGTATTTTTTTAAGTAGATAGATATTTATATTATTAGGATATGATTATGTCTTTTGGCGAGAATATTGTACGAAATGGAAATATACAAATTGGAAATTTATCTTTTGAAGAGGTGGAGAAGTTCAAATATCTTGGAGCAACAGTAACAAATATAAATGACACTCGGGAGGAAATTAAACACAGAATAAATATGGGAAATGCGTGTTATTATTCGGTTGACAAGCTTTTATCATCCAGTCTGCTGTCAAAAAATCTGAAAGTTAGAATTTATAAAACAGTTTTATTACCTGTCGTTCTTTATGGTTGTGAAACTTGGACTCTCACTTTGAGAGAGGTTAAGGGTGTTTGAGAATAAGGTGCCTAGGAAAATATTTGGGGCTAAAAAGAATGAAGTTACAGGAGAATGGACAAAGTTACACAACACAGAACTGCACGCATTGTATTCTTCACCTGACATAATTAGGAACATTAAATGCAGACGTTTGAGATGGGCAGGGCATGTAGCACGTATGGGCGAATCCATAGAGTGCTAGTTGGGAGGCCGGAGGGAAAAAGTCCTTTAGGGAGGCGGAGACGTAGATGGGAAGATAATATTAAAATGGATTTGAGGGAGGTGGGATATGATGATAGAGAATGGATTAATCTTGCTCAGGATAGGGTCCAATGGCGGGCTTGTGTGAGGTCGGGAATGAACCTTCGGGTTCCTTAAAAGTCAGTAAGTTAGTAAGATGGATATTTATTTGTCATCAACATTTATATTAGTTATGGTGTACCACAAATTATGCAGGCTATACGGGTTTCATCATAACTTTATATTACATATACCTAGAATTAGCATGCAATCTCGACAACCTGTTTAACTAATAACTTTTCTACTCTCGCTATTAACTTAGCTCTAAACAGTCACTTTCTTCTTATTGATGTTAAATGTTCACCATCTGTTCGTTCCACACTTACGTTTCTTTCAACGTTCTAATCTTGGTAACTAAATTTATAAATAATTCCGTCTTTCTACATTATATCTAACTCGTACTCTACAGGATATTATTCTGTTGATCATTATTACTTTATCAAAATATCGTTATTAAATTTTAACTGACTATCCTAATTAAAATCCCTATATTAGCATTTCTATTTTAAAATCTTTAACACTTCACTTGGTTATACCCATCGGGATCTTTTTTCTACCTAATATGCGTCATTATAATAATCTTAATAAATCTTTACATAAGTAATTGACTTTATACATCTTCATTACACAACTTTTAACACTGTATCACTTCGGAATATGTACGAGGCGCATCCAGAAAGTAATTGCGCCAATTGAAATTCATCGGCAGCTCTGTCAGGTCAATGGGCCGAACATCACGAGTAAGCAGATGGTGCGTCGCAGTTTTCCGAAGGTCGTCAAAGTGTCCATAATGAAGAGCGCAGTGGGCGACCGTCCCTCATCAATGATGATCGTGTTGAGCTGGTGCGGCAGTGCATCATGGAGAACCGTCGCTTCACGATTACGGAGCTGAGCAGCCATTTTCCGCAGATATCGCGATCCTTGTTGCATGAGATTGTCACTAAGCAGCTGCTGTTCATAAAAATGTGTCCCAGGTGGGTGCCGAAAAACCTGACACCCGAACACAAAATGCAACGTTTAGGAGCAGCACTGACATTTCTGCAACGGTATCACGATGACGGCGACGAGTTCCTCGACAGGATCGTCACGGGCGAAGAGACTTGAATTTCGCACTTCACCCCGGAAACCAAGCAGCAGTCAATGCATTGGCGGCATAGTGGATCTCCGGTCAGGACGAAATTCAAACAGACGCTGTCGGTACGGAAAGTGATATGCACAGTGTTCTGGAACAGGAAGGGCATTCTGCTCATTGACTTCCTTCCAAGAGGTGAAACAGTGAACGCTGACCGTTACTGTGAAACATTGCGAAAATTGCGACGTGCCATTCAAAACAAGAGGCGTGGAATGCTTACTGCAGGTGTTGTGCTCCTCCATGACAATGCTCGTCCACATACTGCTCGGCGCACAGCAGCTGTTTTGACGTAATTTGGCTGGGAGTTGTTTGATCATCCACCCTACAGTCCTGATCTTGCTCCCAGTGATTTTCACGTTTTCTTGCACCACAAGAAATTCCTGTCCTCCGGTGAGCGTTTTTGCAACGACGAAGAGCTGAAGACGTCTGTCACACGCTGGTTCCATTCACAGGCGGCAGAGTTCTACGACAGATGGATACAAAAGTTGATCCCACGATACGACAAGTGTCTCAATTCTGATGGTGGCTATGTTGAAAAATAGCTGAAACATTGCTGTACCTGTTGCCAATAAATATTTTCCTGAAAGTGTGTGTTTTTTTAAAAAAAATAGGGAAACTTACTTTCTGGATGCTCCTCGTATTTTTATTGTTTCATTGTAAACTTTTATATATGCATTTGTTTTCTGGATCCTTGTGGTCATCCTTATTGAAGGGCAGATGGTTTTATTTTATAAATCCGATATAATTATATGATCTAAACGCGAGATTGGAATGCATTGAATTTGTTGGGAATAAAGTAACCTTGAATTTTCATATAAATGGGCGACTCAGGATCCATAAATATGACGTGAGATATTATCTGGAAAAAAAGAATAAAATTTAAAATAAACCAGCAAGACCTTAATTATTATTAATATGTACACATTTCCGATATAAACTCTACTTCACTAATGATTATTTTTCAGCCGAAACGTAAAAATCGGATGACGATGACGGACAAAAAGGTGATCCATTATCATACATTGAGATAAATGAAACGCTCTACAAAACATCAATCAGGATTGTGACTAGCGGGTGGATAATGTTTTCAAGTTACGGTTAGTTTCACCTGTGTCACGTCTATTAGTCCCTGTCACGTGACCTGCTCCGAGCAATTAGATAGAAACGCCCTGCGCAGTCAGTCAGCAACAGTCATTGCACACCTGCCAGCCTGGGGGAGTTCTCAACACTTTTACTCTTACTGGCAACAAATGGCGAATACAGAGTTCACTTGTTGCCATTGCAGGTCAAATAGCACTCATCACAGTGCAGTGAATGAAATAAAGCCTTGTATTTCTAATACAGCTTGAATAATTAAGCAGTTTTCTAATGGAAAACATATGGGCACTGTATATGCATCACAAAATCCAATGAATACAGTTAAAAATTAAGGTTATGTATGCAATAGTTCACTGGAGTCCCATAATACTCGTAATAATAATAATAATAATAATAATAATAATAATAATAATAATAATAGTATTAGTAGTAGTAGTAATAATAATAATAATAATAATAATAATAATAATAATAATAATAATAATAATAATAATAATAATAAAAGATTGATAAATTGGCAACTTACTAGTGTTAATTATTAAAGCACCTGTGGCTCACAGCTGTTTGGGTGTATACACCATCGTCAGAGCCTACTGTTTATTTCATGAGTTTTATTCTTGCTTAATTATTTGCTTTTAAATTATTTTATATGTAAGTTTTTGCGTGATTTAATTATTTTTGTATTAATGATTATTTAATTTGTTGTTTATTCGATTTTTATTAATATAAGATATTATGTATATAAATTAATTATTTAAATAAAGATCATAGCGTCATCTTGATATCGTTGTCTGTTGTAAGGGTGTGTTTGAGTGTTGTAATGTGGAGTCAAATAGTGAGTGTGTTCTGAAATCGATCTGTGTGTTGAGAATTTAATTAGGGTGTGTTTTAGTGTGTCTGTATATTTAATATTGTTCTAGTGTGTTGATGGAGTAACGGTCAGCGCGTCTGGCCGCGAAACCAGGTGGCCCGGGTTCGAATCCTGGTCGGGGCAAGTTACCTGGTTGAGGTTTTTTCCGGGGTTTTCCAACAACCCAAAATGAGCAAATTCTGGGTAACTTTCAGTGTTGGACGCCGGACTCATTTCACCGGCATTATCACCTTCATTTCATTCAGACGCTAAATAACCTAGATGTTGATACAGCGTCGTAAAATAATCCAATAAAAAAATAGGGTGTTGAGTTTTTGGATTTTGGGTTGGATGTGTAGGATTTCCATGTCTGTATGTATGTTATTGTATGTAGTTAGCATTAGTTATGTGTTCGGCATATGTAGATGTATTGTGTCCTCAGATTTTTGCTTTAAAGTGTTCTTTGTAGCGTGTTTGGAATGATCTGCCTGTCTGTCCTATGTAGAACTTGTCGCAACTATTGCATGTGAGTTTGTATACGCCTGTGTGGTTGTATTTATTTGTTTTTTTTTGCGTTGTTTGTGTGTTGAGATGTCTTTGTAGTGTGTTTTCTGTTCTGTATGCTGTGTTGTATTTCTGTTTTCTGAATGAAGATGCGATCTTATGTGTGCTTTTGTTTTCATATGTTAGAGTGATGTATTTCTTGTGTTCTTGTGTTTGTGTTGTATTTTGTGTGGTTTCGTGTTTTTTAAATTTTTGTTTTGTCTTCCTTATGATGTTGTCTATTATATTTGGATTATAACTTTTTCTTATGCTATGTATTTGATTGTGTTCACTTCTTCATTGTAGTGTTGTTGGCTCATGGGTATGTTGAGTATTCTGTGTATCATTGTCCTGAATGCAGCGTGTTTGTGTTTTGTAATGTGGAGTCAAATAGTGAGTGTGTTCTGAAATTGATCTGTGTGTTGAGAATTTGATTAGGGTGTGTTTTAGTGTGTCTGTATATTTCATATTGTTCTAGTGTGTTGAGTTTTTGGTTTTTGGGTTGGATGTGTACGATTTCCATGTCTGTATTTATGTTACTGTATGTATGGTTAGCATTAGTTATGTGTTCGGCATCTGTAGATGTATTGTGTCCTATGGTTATTGCCTTAATGTGTACTTTGTAGCGTGTTTGGAATGATCTGCCTGTCTGTCCTATGTAGAAATTGTCGCAACTATTACATGTGAGTTTGTATACGCCTGTGTGGTTGTATTTATTTGTGTGTGTCGTTTGTGTGTTGAGATGTCTTTGTAGTGTGTTTTCTGTTCTGTATGCTGTGTTGTATTTCTGTTTTCTGAACGAAGATGCGATCTTATGTGTGCTTTTGTTCTCATATGTTAGTGTGATGTATTTCTTGTGTTCTTCTGTTTGTGTTGTATTATGTGTGTTTTTGTGTTTTTTAAATTTTTGTTTTGTCTTCCTTATGATGTTGTCTATTATGTTTGGATTATAACCATTTTCTTATGCTATGTATTTGATTGTGTTCACTTCTTCATTGTAGTGTTGTTGGCTCATGGGTATGTTGAGTAATCTGTGTATCATTGTCCTGAATGCAGCATGTTTGTGTTGTATATGGTGCCAACACACAGATCAATTTCAAAACACTTAATATTTGACTCCACATTACAACACTCAAACACATCCTGACGCTATGATCCAGTAGGCTCTGACGATGGCGTATACACCCAAACAGCTGTAAGCCACATGTGCTTTAATAATAAATTAACACTAGTAAATTGCCAATTTATCAATCTTTTGTAATAAAGTGTTGAAAGTAGTGTACGAAAGAATCAAGATGGAATAATAATACATTTATTTTATTTTTATTTATTTGTTGATATTTGTGTGCTAGTCAACGGCTCTTGGCCAATATATACCAGCATGTTAGTACAATAAAAACAAATAATACCAATGTTATTACAATGTTAGTGTTTAAATAGAGATATTATTAATATTGACTATTTCGTTTATATGACGTCATTCCATTTTCGACCAATGTAATGTAATGAAATTTTGAATTCCAACCAATCACAGTCATACATCGCGAACATTTTTGCTGCTCTATTAATCACTATCAATTTATCGCATGGTCGTTCTTTTGTTTAGTCAGTGTCGCCAACTGTATCGCCGTAAATCGATGAGCATGAATCTATTGTACTTACTTACTGGCTTTTAAGGAACCCGGAGGTTCATTGCCGCCCTCACATAAGCCCGCCATTGGTCCCTATCCTGTGCAAGATTAATCCAGCCTCTACCATCATATCCCACCTCCCTCAAATCCATTTTAATATTATCTTCCCACCTACGTCTCGGCCTCCCCAAAGGTCTTTTTCCCTCCGGCCTCCCAATTAACACACTAAATAAAATGCGAAATTCTACTTCAACATCTACATCTTTATTTTCTAATTCATGTTCATTTATTTATTTATTTATTTATTTATTTATTCTGGTGTAGTTAAGGCCATCAAGCCTTCTCTTCCACAACACCAGGAATACAAATACAATAATAGAAATAAACAGAAAAGTAAAGCTTCACAAGAAATAGAGAGAGAGACAGAGAGAGAAAAAAAACACTATAAACAAAGTAAAGCCACACAAAAATATACACAGGTTGCAGTCACACAAAATTGAAATGAGTGGTTAAGTATCATAATTAATTGTATCCTAACTAATTAACTAACATAAACAAGAAACTTGCAATTTTAATCTAGATTAAAAAAGAAAAAGAAAAGACACACAAATCAAATACTTCTAGCAATACCTAAAAAACATTAACTAAGACAAAATTTTCCAATTTAATTTTGAATTGTGATAAAGTCCGGCAGTCCCTGACGTCATTAGGTAACGAATTCCAGAGGCGAGGTATTTCTACAGTATAGGAAGATGAGTATAAAGACGTTCTTTGATGAGGGATGCACTTATTTAAAGAAAATGACACTACTTCATAACAAATTATTCATTTCATTAATGTTTTAATCATGATATTTGTAATTATATTATAAAATGTTTAAATTAAATTATGATTTCAGAAGATAATAAAAATGTATTTGCGTTATAATAACAAGAGAAAGCGCAGTACATATAATTAACATTGTTAAACCTGTATTTCGCTTTTCTAAATTGGTATTACTGAATAACATCCAATTTCTTTATTTGTAGTATAGTGGATTTTTCAATGAGATAGTTGTTCAATGGTACGATATATTTGCGTAGACATACTGAACGACATTATTTGTATGGACGATTTCTTTGTATTATACTTATCATTAATTAGGATTTTCTGTTCTAATGTATACTATATCGCGTTTGTTCATACTAGACAACATTCAACTTTCCAACGCTCGATACAGGGTGAATGTGCACATTTCCTTCTCGTAAATTGCTTTCGATCTTTAACAGTAAAGGTCGACTGCATTTACCTGAGCGAGACCTGTTGTCTAGCGAACTCTCTGTTTAAGTTCAGGAGGAAGACAATTTGAAAGTTGAAATTGTTGCTTTTGAAATTATCACTGGCGAAGGAGAACTTTCTAAGTTCAATTCTTGCTGTATTTCTTTTTTTGCTGCTATCATTATTGATGATAGTGATGTTCATGATGATGATGATGATAGCGATGATGAATGATAACAGAATCTTTAAATTTAACAATAATAAATAATTATAAAAAAGCCGCCCTAAATAAGGGTTCGAATAGGTCGGCCTAGTAATCAATTCATAAAGAATAATCATGAAAACCAATTGCGTGACAATTTGAAAGGAAAAAGAAAATATTACGATAAATTATATGAAAACATAGGAAATCATTTACAATAAAAGTTTGTTGGGTACAAATGATTACTAATTATAGCAAAGGATGATTTTAACACATGAGATCCTATGGCGTCAATCGTTGCATCAGAATTTTTAAATTGTTTAAGTTGATTTAAAGTTTCTCGTGGGATCGTGCCACGGGCACCGAACATGAGCCCAGAAACTGTCCAATGTGTGATGTGGTATTGTGCTCCAAGATGCTGACAACAAGGCTCATATATGACTTGTTTTTCACGACACACCTCTTCTGGCTGTTGTTCGTGCATCTCTAAACGGATTGTGGGATCAAGAATGACACCCTTATCCTTTCGCCGATCAATTACAATGATATCAGCACGTCTAGTAGAGCCATCAGAAGAGACGCAACCAACCTACTCATAAACCTCATAGGAAGCATTCTGACGGATTGAAGATGCGATGAGAGAACGAACCGTATTATGTCTGTTGATTCGGAGCAATTCTCCATGATGGCAGAAACCCAAGACGTGAGGAAGCGTTTCTTGTTCGTCGCATCTTCTGCAACGGGTTGAGTCAAGAGTTCTACCAGAGAGAGTACGTACAGGTATTGTATTACAGTTCATCTTAATGGCTTGCGTCCACTGACTGCTCGAAAGTCCCTTTTTGGTTGAGATCCACGAATTACCTTTCTTCCAGTGAGAATAGAAAACAACTCCCAAACCTCTAGTTTTCAAAAATCGTACAGATGCCGTCATTTGTTTGTGAATTCAGTTACTAATTCTAACGAAAGCGAATTATTCATACCCTTATCAAAGTCAGTCCTTTGAAATCCATTGTGTTGTTAATAATGTCACGTCTTTGTGGGGTACTTTCACCCCTTACTGTAAAGTCATATCTTTCATGTCTCAGATGATCATTCATGTATGAAGCTTGTTTCATAGCACAATCGACCTGTATTCACTCTTGTATAGGAGTGACTTGTGGATAGGAAGGACGACACAAAATGTAATGAGACTTGAAATGGTTGTTTGATACAATTACAACTTAAAAAGCTCTGACTATGTACATACAGACTGAAATAAATGAAAGGATATTTCTTTTATACACGCAATAAAGTGTCGGAAGTGGAAAAATCCAGTGGAATAATGTCCCTGCCTCGACTTTGACCTGTTTGCGTCAATCTTTAAATCGATGGTGTTTTGCTAAAGGGAGGTACTTCATAAATTCTGGACCTTATCTATTTTATACTAACTCACTTACTTACTTACTGGCTTTTAAGGAATCCGGAGGTTCATTGCCGCCCTCACATAAGCCCGCCATTGGTCCCTATCCTGAGCAAAATTAATCCATTCTCTATCATCATATCCCACCTCCCTCAAATCCCTTATCTATTCTATACTAATAATAAATCTGTAGCCGAAATTTTTCTGGTAATTTTCGATTTTCCAAAAATTACATTATTGGTCCTAACCCTGAAACCGAAAATCGCTTTTTTCAAATTTTTGTTTGTATGTCTGTCTGTCTGGATGTTTGGTACCTTTTCACGCGATAAAGGCTGAACCGATTTACATGAAAATTGTAAAATAAATTAAGTTCGTTGTAACTTAGATTTTAGGATATATATGGCATTCAAAATATTTTGTGCGAGATCGTGCGTATTTGCTTGCTTTCCGCACAAAACCAATCCGCGGAAAGTGTAAAATTCCACATTCAGTATTACCAACCTAACACACACAACAATTTCCCTCTTCTTACCGCTTAAGTGACATATTGATTTTACTGCTTTAGGCTTTTAACATATTATTTTTAGAGACGTTCAATATAGTAATAATTATAAATTTGAAACTTACCACTGCAATTTCACCTAAATTGCACTGTTAATTATTGTTTTTAAACATTTGCAAAATCATTACATAACCTTACCGTTTGTTTTAAGTTCGCATTTATAGAATGGGGGGGGGGAGAAAAAGACGTATATCATGGCCTGCTGGAGTGTAGTAAACACAGAAAACATTTTAAAGCAACAATGTTGAAGATAGATATTTTTGTTTTACAAATTTGCCGGCATTGAACAGAAACCAAGATGGAGATTTCATTGCAACTAATTAGAAATTCGTCTTTCAGGTATGTAATAAACGATCTTCGCGCAAAATAATGTACGATACACGAGCGGTATGTTTTCTTTCAATTCTCGGAAATTAAAAAAGCTCAACTACGTTTCGCTGTTTCAAAATTTTCCTGGAACACGAAAACTTCAACATGCCGCTCTTGTAACGCATGTTACTATTATTTGAAAGGGGGATTATAAGGGGGCCTGAATTAAATAAGTCGAAATATCTCGCTTATTATTGATTTAAAAAAAAAATGTTACATAACAAAGGTTTCATTAAAAGTGATTTCCGATAAGTTTTATTCTCTGAAAAATTTTGATAGGACTGATATTTAATGTGATAAATGAGTTTCAAAATTAAAATAACTGCCATCTAAAGCGGTGAATGAAATAACAAATGACTTCCTCTATAAGGGGCCTTGGACGACAACAATCCAAAGATATTAAACATAGCCTAAAGATAATGTTTCTGTGTTTGTATGAAATAATATCGGATACTAAATTAACCGATTTATATAATTAATTATTATTTCACCATTGGAAAGTGTAGTTTCTCTAGATGGACATAATGCTATAATGTTATTACAGTAACGTCTGAGTGAATTGAGGACAGGTAAGATTAAAATAGCTTCTTATGCACAGGAAACTTAATAGGCTATTTTGTACATTCATTAAACTATGGTTGCATGTAATAACAAATAAGAAACACGTTAAAGGAATTGTCATTGCACCAAATGAGTGGTCGCTGGACCAAAATGTTCGCATTTTAATTATTTAAATACAATTTAAATGAAGTAACATATTAAACGATTTATCCTTCTATCAAACACGGCTGTTCCCTGGATCAAACGTCCTATTTTAATTATGTAATTTCTTTATATTTATTTCTAACAGGTGCAGCGGAGCGCATGGGTACGGCTAGTTGCAAATAATTTTTTACACATGTAAACCACATCAAATTCTAGTATTATTTTGTATTTTACACATTCACTTGTACAATTTAACTTGTGTATTCACCTGGGAAACAAGCTTCAATTAGCACAAAAAATACCTTAACCTTAACCTTAACCCCCTTAATAGATGTGATCCTGCCGACCGTCACACATATATTCAATGCATCTATTATGACTGGGTCCTACCCCTCACTCTGGAAAATGGCATTAGTGAAACCTTTACCTAAATCTAACACACCTTCTACAGTAAACCAATACAGACCGATATCAATTCTTCCCACTCTTTCAAAAGCATTAGAACATATTGTACATGGACAACTTATGAACTATCTCGACGAACACAAACTCCTTGATGACTATCAATCGGGTTTTAGACATGGACACAGCACTTCTACAGCCCTACTTAAAGTGACTGAGGACATCCGTGAAGCTATGGATAGGGGTGAAGTAACGGCACTAACTCTTCTCGATTTCAGCAATGCCTTTGGTTCTGTTGATATCGACTTGCTTCTTGCAAAGATGAAGGCTTTGCACCTGTCAGACAATACCTTGAGCTGGATGGACTCCTACCTACGTGACCGCCAACAGTGTGTTTCACTTGATAATCAATTCTCCCAATGGAGATGCACAAAGGCGGGAGTGCCGCAGGGCTCCGTATTAGGACCACTACTTTTCTCTATCTACATTAATGACGTATCAAAGAACTTACAGTATTGCCGATATCACCTCTATGCCGACGACCTACAACTTTACATACATTCCAGACCCAATACGATCAATGAATCGATTGACAAGTTAAATTGTGACCTAGCTACTGTCTCCACTTGGGCGGCCAAGTTCGGACTCGCACTTAATCCAAGTAAGACTCAAGCCATAATTATTGGACATAAGCGTTTAGTTAACTCCCTTAATAACAGTAATCTTTCAGTTGTTACCCTTAACAACACGCTAATCCCTTATTCATCTGTCGTAAAAAATCTTGGCTTCTTTTTTGATAATAATCTAAGTTGGAATTTTCAAGTTAAAGAAACGATAAAAAAAATCTGTTCCTCCATTCACAGTTTGAGTCGCTTGAGAAACTTCTTGCCCCAGCAACTAAAACTTACCCTAGTGCAAACCCTAGTAACGCCGCACTTCGATTATTGTGACGTTTTGTTAAGTGACCTAAGTTCTGAATTGTCAGTCAAGTTACAGCGAGCTCAGAATATGTGCGTCAGATACGTGTGCAACATCCGACGGTATGATCACATATCACCGTCCTTCGCAAGTCTCTCGTGGCTCCGACTTAAAGAACGTAGAACTTTACACTCTTTGTCTTTACTTTTTCGAATTCTGCACACTTCAACACCAAATTACCTTTCGTCTCGTTTCTCTTATCTATACTCTAACCACGACGTAAATACCAGATCACTTATCTGTGGCACGCTAAGTATACCTCTTCATAGAACATCTTGTTATTCATCATCTTTTACAATATCCACCTCGCGTCAATGGAATTCCTTGTCACAAAGTATTAGGGGCTGCAAGACAATAAACACCTTTAAGAACAGCTTAAAAGATAACCTTATTAGCATTTCACTCCAATCATACTGATTTAAACTATCACTGACTACATTGTTACTTTTTTCTTTAGACATCATCCTGATTGTGCTGTATTTTAATTGTCTCGTAATAATCTCTTTCTATTATCTAATATTATTTGAAATATATTAACATTCTATGTATTTTAGTTTAATTCTGCTACACAGTTTATTTCAGTGTTTAATTAATAGTTCATAGTATTTTGTTGTTTAATTTGTAAATAACTTTTGTATACATGTAACTCTCATCTAAATCAAATTGTTGGATTCTTTGTAAGTTCATGCATATGTATATACACTTTTTGCTGGTTGAGTGGAAGAGAAGGCCTTACGGCCTTAACTCTGCCAGCTAAAATAAATCATTATTATTATTATTATTATTATTATTTATCCGAACACCATTGAAATAATTTTACCGTCATAAACAAGTGAAATAAAGAACCACAATAAAATACCAAATAATAATGAAAGCATTACCCCTAAAAACATGTATTATAAAATTATGAAATGAGAGAAGACGGAAAAGAAAAGTAAAAACAGATGTAATCTGAGAGAAAAGTTTATAACCCTATTTACAAGCAATCATTTTGAATATTTCTTCTAAAAATGTATGTCTGAAGTTATCTGACTTTTGAATATTTTAAATAAGGGAGTTCTCAAAGCGTAAAATTAATAATATTGTGATCACTTTTGTATAGAGTAAGCTTGTAAAACGTAATTTCTGTTTTTGTTACTTAGGCCTAAATAAATTAATAATGGTTACTTATAATTAGAGACCGGAATCTTAGTTCCTACTCTGTGAAGCTAAGTGACTACGGACTTCATGCAATGAGTTAAATGACTTGAAGAGTAGTGTCGCGTGGTGCTGTACGATGATAACAGACGATTCCCGCATCAAGGACAACAAACACACATATAAAAGAATGATTTCAAGAGTAGGGCTGTGTTATGTATTACAATAGTACAGGGACATCATTTTATTTTTACTAACGTTTTTAATATTAACATGACTGTACCTTTAGAGAAACGGAAACACAGATTGATACCCCCTTCCACGACTGGAGTTCGATGATACTGGCGTAAAACACAAACAAATCACTCTACTTAGATATAGAAGGGAAGAAAAGAAGTTCATCCATTTACGTAAACTAGGAAATATCGCGATTTTGAGTTCGATCATTTTCATTAGGTTTTTGTTTAGTCTTAATACAGTACTGTATTAAGAATAAGTGCTCTTACACACGAACTGAGCTACCCATGCGAACGTATTCATTATGCAGTGTATATTATACTGTCTACAGCACATTAGCATACACTATAGAGAATGGAGTTAAATTGAAAAAAAATAATGATAATATGGATACTTAAACACATTTTTGAAAATGGTGGCCGTTCATTTCGATACAGGCTTCAGTTATTTTGGGCATATTATCGCACTGTAGACTATTGTACCTAATTCCAATTACCAGGTTCGTACTTCGTATCAGTAACTCATGTTGAAATAATTCTGTACCTACTCTATAAAAGAGTACCTTACGTACTGTAAATTCAATCTTCACTTCTGCCCGACCAGCACAGATAAAATTACACAGACATGCTACCTACTGTCCGTCCAAGTGGTTATGTCGCAGGATCGTAGAAAGGGGGAAAATCACGTGACAGTTAATTACTTAACGAGGCCTTTTTATTTAAGTTATTTTAAACAGTTGTATAATATTACGTAGACGTCCAATTCCTAACAGAAATTAATGTTTTCAGAAAAGAGGTAAGATAGCCCTGCTTTTACAGAGGGGCGAACAGAAGCAGGTGGAGGAAATAGGGATGCGACGTAGGCAAACTGACAGTATCTGTGCGAAAATATGATTCAATATTGAAAGCTCTTTCGTCACTGGAAAACGCGAACATATTTCTGGAACGTACTACACTCACTAACTCAGTGCTGTTTACTATATGCGGTCTTGGATCTGTGTGTAGAGGACAGTTGGAACTTCATTAGTAAAAGGGGTGGGAGTAAAGTACATTTCACAAACTCAGGTACAATACAAATTGAAATAAAAATAAAATGATGTCCCTGTATATTACGATAAAACTTTTGGAAAGTTTTTTTACAAAATCGACAAGAGCATAGGGAGTTTTTCAACTTCCGAGATTTTGTAATGCATTTCACAAACGTATATTGTACAGTATTATTTTGCATGATAATATATTATGTTGAAAATAATATTAAAAAAAACTTAATTTACAGTACGTGCATTACATTATGAACAGCCAACTGAAGGTTAGCAGTCTGGCCAACGTACAAACTTCACCATCAACTTCAATGTGAAGGAGTAAAACTGATTCAGGTACTTGTAATATTTCGTGTTCAATTGGAATAATTTTTATTTCTTATTGTTAAGTGAAGTTTGAATTGTTTAAATAAAGTTCAATACATTTCAAATGCAGTGATTTGTTTTGTTTAATGTATATTAATTAACACTGCCTTTTGTGTATGAATTTTAATTCATATTAGAATTGTACCATACATAGAAGGCAGTGGTTTTCATTACTACTCTACCTCTATAGGTAGTTATTTATAATATTTCAACATAGGTTGGCAACTCTGAATTCAGTAAAATCAACTTTCAATCACAGTCTAGTATATACAGTCGCGAAGCTCAATACGTAGTAAATATGCAACCATTAGATAGTTGCTCACCACTAGGATCGCTAATATCGCCTCATTACAGTCAATGCAAAATAGAACCGTCACAGTCTATTGTTTCTAGAACCCTCAAAATTCAAGCTTCGTGACTGTATATAGTAAACTGAGTTTCAATCGTGGCGACCGTTTGCTGTATCGACGAGAAAACACACTATCGTGCAAAAAAGAATAAACATAGTCTTTGCTGTGCTGAATCGGAAGTAGGAAATCAATTTTTGGAAAATGAGTGTACTTCAGTCTCGTTTCAGATTACGTAACTGACATCGTAATTGCAGAGGTTTAAGCGTTAACAGAATTCGTGGGGTGATGATTGATATTTCGAGAGCTCGATTCATAGCCGACGATATCTCGAAGTGATGGACAGGTGATAGCTATATCATCCATTAATGATTCCTGTCTCGCTCGCTTTAATCGGCCACTAAAATGCTCAGCAATGGAACTGGGTCGATATCCATTTCCCAGAAGGTCTTTTGAGTACCCACAAGACAGCCTGACTATTTATAACAGTGCACCATTTGTATTTGTACAGCTTCATTGCGCTCAACTGGAGGAATTAATAACAAATGCTGTTCTACCTCAGTTAACATATTATACAGTACTGGTTTCACTCATATTACTTTCAATAGAATCAGAGACAGAGTTCTTGTTTAGATTAAGTTCGCCATGACGAATAGTTCTGGGTGACATCTGGTTTGAGTTGCAGTTATCTATTTAGATTTAAGACAAATCAGTTACCACCACTACCACTCCGTCACTATCATCATTACCATCTCCTCCACCTTAATATTAATAATAATAATAATAATAATAACAATAATAATAATAGTAATAATAATAATAACAATAATAATAATAATAATAATAATATATTGTACGAAATGGAACTATAAAAATTGGAGATTTATCCTTCGAAGATGTGGAAAAATTCAAATATGTTGGAGCAACAGTAACAAATATTAATGACACTCGGAAGGAAATTAAACTCAGAATAAATATGGCAAATGCGTGTTATTATTCGGTTGAGAAGCTTTTGTCATCCAGTCTGCTGTCAAAAAATCTGAAAGTTAAAATTTATAAAACAGTTACATTACCGGTTGTTCTGTATGGTTGTGAAACTTGGACTCTCACTTTGAGAGAGGAATAGAGATTAAGGGTGTTTGAGAATAAGGTTCTTAGGGAGATATTTGGGGCTAAGAGAGATGAGGTTACAGGAGAATGGAGAAAGTTACACAACGCAGAGCTGCACGCATTGTATTCTTCACCTGACATAATTAGGAACATTAAATCCAGACGTTTGAGATGGGCAGGGCATGTAGCACGTATGGGCGAATCCAGAAATGCATATAGAGTGTTAGTTGGGAGGCCAGAGAGAAAAAGACCTTTGGGGAGGCCAAGACGTAGGTGGGAAGATAATATTAAAATGGATTTGAGGGAGATGGAATTTTATGGTAGAGACTGGATTAATCTTGCTCAGGATAGGGACCAATGGCGGGCTTATGTGAGGGCGGCAATGAACCTCCGTATTCCTTAAAAGCCAGTAAGTAATAAGTAAGTAAGTAAGTAAATAAGCAAGTAATAATAATAATAATAATAATAATAATAATAATAATAATAATAATAATAATAATAATAATAATGGCTTTATTTAACCAGGCAGAGTTAAGGCCGTAGGGCCTTTGCTTACACTCAACTAGGATTAAAACTTGCTTACGTAGTTCAACATACAACTGTATCGGATTTAAGTAATTACATAGGCCTACGGATATAATTTACATAATGATATCAAAAGAGGCAGTTAAATAAAAATTTAATCTAATAAAATAAAAATAAACACAGTGCAATACATATTAATGTTGCTAGAATCACATACATGAAATGAGAAACCGATAATTCAATAAAATGTACATGATAAAAACAATAATAAACACATAGGAATACATATTAGTATTAAATTACAAGCAAGTAGAATTCATATAATTAAATCAGAAACCGACAACTGAATGAAATGTACACAATAATAATAATAATAATAATAATAATAATAATAATAATAATAATAATAATAATATATATATACATATATATACATATATATATACATATATATATACATATATATATATATATATATATATATATATACCCGAACCCACACTTTCAGAAGTCGAAATTGCGATAGAAAATCTGAAAAAGTACAAGTCTCCAGGTATCGATCAAATTCCAGCAGAATTAATACAAGAGGGTGGAAGTGCATTATATAGCGAAATTTATAAACTTGTACTTGCTATTTGGGAAAAGGAAATTGTACCAGAGCAATGGAAGGAGTCCATAATTGTACCTATTTTTAAAAAGGGGGACAAAACCAACTGTGGTAACTTTCGAGGAATATCACTTTTGTTGACGTCGTACAAAATTTTGTCCAATATTCTTTTGAGAAGATTAACTCCGTACGTAGATGAAATTATTGGGGATCATCAGTGCGGTTTTCGGCGTAATAGATCGACTATTGATCAGATTTTTTGTATTCGACAGATAATGGAGAAAAAATGGGAGTATAGGGGTACAGTACATCAGTTATTCATAGATTTCAAAAAGGCATATGACTCGGTTAAGAGGGAAGTATTATATGATATTCTTATTGAATTTCGTATTCCCAAGAAACTAGTTCGATTAATTAAAATGTGTCTCAGTGAAACATACAGCAGAGTCCGTATAGGTCAGATTCTATCTGATGCTTTTCCAATTCACTGCGGGCTAAAGCAGGGAGATGCACTATCACCTTTAATTTTTAACTTCGCGCTTGAATATGCCATTAGGAAAGTTCAGGATAACAGGCAGGGTTTGGAATTGAACTGGTTACATCAGCTTCTTGTCTATGCGGATGACGTGAATATGTTAGGAGAAAATCCACAAACGATTAGGGAAAACACGGGAATTTTACTTGAAGCAAGTAGAGCGATCGGTTTGGAAGTAAATCCCGAAAAGACAAAGTATATGATTGTGTCTCGTGACCAGAATATTGTACGAAATGGAAATATAAAAATTGGAGATTTATCCTTCGAAGAGGTGGAAAAATTCAAATATCTTGGAGCAACAGTAACAAATATAAATGACACTCGAGAGGAAATTAAACGTAGAATAAATATGGGAAATGCGTGTTATTATTCGGTTGAGAAGCTCTTATCATCCAGTCTGCTGTCAAATAATCTGAAAGTTAGAATTTATAAAACAGTTATATTACCGGTTCTTCTGTATGGTTGTGAAACTTGGACTGTCACTTTGAGAGAGGAACATAGGATAAGGGTGTTTGAGAATAAGGTGCTTAGGAAAATATTTGGGGCTAAGAGGGATGAAGTTACAGGAGAATGGAGAAAGTTACACAACACAGAACTGCACGCATTGTATTCTTCACCTGACATAATTAGGAACATTAAATCCAGACGTCTGAGATGGGCAGGGCATGTAGCACGTATGGGCAAATCCAGAAATGCATATAGAGTGTTAGTTGGGAGACCGGAGGGAAAAAGACCTTTAGGGAGGCCGAGACGTAGATGGGAGGATAATATAAAAATGGATTTGAGGGAGGTGGGGTATGATGATAGAGACTGGATTAATCTTGCACAGGATAGGGACCGCTGGCGGGCTTATGTGAGGGCGGCAATGAACCTTCGGGTTCCTTAAAAGCCATTTGTAAGTAAGTAAGTTGTAAATAATAATAATAATAATAATAATAATAATAATAATGAGTATATATAGTGGAATATATATTGGTATTAGATGTTAAATGAATACGATTTACTTAATAATATCATAAACAGAGATTTGGAAAAAGAATACACAACAATGAACGCTGCGGTAAACATATGAGCATCTGTCCTTGAGCCAACCGTAATATTCAAATTAATGACGAAAATTAAAATAACAGAAATGTCTCACTTCCTCAAGACTACAATGGTTTCCTACTCATTTTAAACATTAGTTTCGCTTGAAATATTATAATTCCATGGTATTCCTACATTGCTTCGCAGCTAGAATATGGAACAAGTCAAAAAACTTAATACTATAATAAAGTCTTAATTTATAGTCACAGTCTAGATGATATATATACAGATGAGATTTACAATATAGTCTACTAGTACAACAGAAAGTTTTAGTATCAATTTCATGAAGTGTTATTGAATGTCATGAATTCACCTACAGAATAGAAGGCGTGAGAAATTAGGTACTTCTTTAATTTGGCCCTAAATAATCTTATGTTTTGAGTTTCAATTTTTATTCGCTAGGGAGGCTATTAAAAATTTTTACTGCCATATAACGCACTCCTTTTTGATAGCACGATAGACTTGCCGATGGAGTATGAAAGTCATTTTTTGACGTTTATTTATGCTATGAACTGCTGAATTAGTTACAAAGTTTTCACGATTACATACGAGGAAGACTATTAATGAAAACATATACTGACAAGCCATGGGCATGATTTGTAGTTTTTTGAAAATAGTCCTACGAGATTCCCTAGATTTGGCACCTACTATTATTCTAATTACTCTTTTTTTGTAATAGAAATATATTGTTACTATCTGTGGAATTTCCCCAGTATATTATTACAAAACTCATTACCGAGTGGAAGTATGCAAAGTATATTGTTTTTAAGGTACTGATATTTACTATCTTTTGCATAGATCTAATAGCAAAACAAGCTGAATTCAGTTTGGGGGTAATTTCTTTAATATGATTTTTCCAATTTAACACATTATCGATTTTTAAGCCAAGAAATTTGGTTGTCGTTGTTTCTAATAGAGATTTATTGTTAATTATTACGCTAGAAATTTGCGAGGTTGAATTTGCACAGGATTTAAATTGAATTATGTTAGTTTTGTTAGAATTTCATACCAATTTATTGACTGAGAATCAGTCACATCGTCATCAATAAAGGGTATAATATATATATATATATATATATATATATATATATATATATATATATATATATAATTGAAGAGTTATTTTGGTTCATTTCAAATGTTCAAAATACTAAGAATGAATAGAAATGTATGTAAATATATGATACCAAGTTTTACATTTAATAAAGTTTATTTGATGAAAGTTAATTTAAATAAAGATAATTTACATTACAAACAGTATAACTTTTCGTTAATAGCAGTCAAGGATATTGAATTCAAATTAATTAATTTATGAACTTTTTCTATTCTTTTTAGGTTCTTTTTAGGGAACCAGGTAGTGATTATGGGTCAAAATCCAATTTTTTATTTTGTATTTTTTAATACACAAGTTGATCTTTAAAACAATATATATATCGTAGGGGTATTTCTGAAGATAAGCCCTTTAAATGGCCTCTTTAAATTTGGCGGTGCATGTAATTTATATATCCTTTTTTTAAATGCAGTTTTCCATAAGTTGATATTTTTCAAGCTTAAGTGCATTTTTCCCTGAAACTACTGATTCAATTTACATGACATTTTTACAGCATTTTCTACAGCTTATGTTCTACATAGTAGACCTACGGGTTTAAGAATATCATACACATAGGCTAACACGAGAAAAAAAATGCATTGAAAAAAAATTGCAAAAAATGTTAAACAAATTTCAATATATTTTGTTTTACTTACTTACTGGCTTTTAAAGAATCCGGAGGTTCATTGCCGCCCTCACATAAGCCCGCCATTGGTCCCTATCCTGAGCAAGATTAATCCAGAGTCTATCATCATATTCCACTTCCCTCAAATCCATTTTAATATAATCTTCCCATGTACGTCTCGACCTCCCCAAAGGTCTTATCCCCTCTCGCCTCCCAACTAACAATCTATATGCATTTCTGGATTCGCCCATACGTGCTGCATGCCCTGCCCATCTCAAACGTCTAGATTTAATGTTCCTAATTATGTCAGGTGAAGGATATAATGTGTGCAGCTCTGCGTTGTGTAACTTTCTCCATTCTCCTGTAACTTCATCCCTGTTAGCCCCAAATATTTTCCTAAGAACCTTATTCTCAAAAACCCTCAATTTCTGTTCCTCTCTCAAAGTGAGAGTCCAAGTTTCACAGCCATACAGAATAACCGGTAATATATCTGGTTTATAAATTCTATCTTTCAGATTTTTTGACAGCAGACTAGAGGACAAAAACTTCTCAACCGAATAATAACAGGCATTTCCCATATTTATTCTGCGTTTAATTTCCTCCCGAGTGTCATTAATATTTCTTATTGTTGCTCCAAGATATTTGAATTTTTCCATCTCTTCGAAGGATAAATCTCCAACTTTTATAGTTCCATTTCGTACAATATTCTGATAACGAGACATAATCATATACTTAATCTTACCGGGATTTACTTCCAACCCTATCTCTTTACTTGCTTCCAGTAAAATTCCCGTGTTTTCCCTAATCGTTTGTGGATTTTCTCCTAACATATTCACGTCATCCGCATAGACAAGAAGCTGAAGTAACCCGTTCAAAGTCCAAACCCTCTGTGTTATCCTGAACTTTCCTAATGGCATATTCTAGAGCGAAGTTAAAAAGTAAAGGTGATAGTGCATCTCCCTACTTTAACCCGCAGTGAATTGGAAAAGCATCAGATAGAATCTGGCCTATACGAAACTCTGCTGTAAGTTTTACTAAGACACATTTTAATTAATCGAACTAGTTTCTTGGGAATACCAAATTCAATAAAAATATTATATAAAACTTCTCTCTTAACCGAGCCATACGCCTTTTTGAAATCTATGAGTAACTGATGCACTGTACCCTTATACTCCCATTTTTTCTCCAATATCTGTCGAATACAAAACATCTGATTAATAGTCGATCTATTACGCCTGAAACCACACTGATGATCCCCAATAATTTCATCTACATATGGAGTTAATATTTTACTAGAGGTGAAATATTTAACTAAATTTTGCTTTTGAATTTATAATATACAGTACTGGACAATTTAAAATTTCAAGGTATATGAGTGAAGATTGTAGCAAGTAATGTGCACCTGAAGAATGAGTTACATTTAGCAAAGTGGAAAAACAGGTTATCAGTTAGGGCCTTACTTTTGCACTTTGATACGTAACTAATTAGTTGTCTTTCATACCACTGAATTCAGAAGGATTAATTGTATAAGCATGGAAATTTTTATTCCATTCTGAGTACTAAAAGCCTAGAAATATTGAACTAAACTTTTGTACTGAAATTTTTAATCGCATAGACATCACTATCCACTCCCTTTAAAATATTTTATTTCTTAGTAATGTTTTCACAAAATTTAAACACTATACAATCATAATGTGTTATAAAGACTGAAGTCCAGATTGCACGAAAAATTCATGTTCAAGACTGTATTCAAACCCGCAACCACAGTCAGTATGCAGCATCAAAATCAGTCGATGGAGTTCAGAGTTATTATTAGGCATGAGACTCCATTTCCAGTTCCGTGCATCGTGGTATAAGTGACAATACACGTATTCGCTGGTTTCCATATTCCATTTTCAATTCGGGAGCGTCTGTGAGGGGGCGATATTGAAATATGGTGGCAGAAGTAGGATGCGTGAGTTGTCTCAGTAAACGTGGTCGGAAAACGGAATTAGCAGAGGAGGAAAATTACTACTTTCACAATGTGTAGGATAACTCTAAACACATGCAAATATGATGCTAAGAGGATTTCAGGATGTTGTTCCCTTCTAACTAAGGTATATTAAAAGAGTTAAACTTGAATACCTGCATGTTAATTTCACACCGCATGCACTTTATTAGAATATCAAACCGATATAACTCAAATTAATTCTCTGCAGTGAATATCTTCACAGTCAGTGAACATCTTGGCTTACTTTATAGCATTGCATTTATGAATAGATAGTCAAATTTATTCTAACCTGTGTTTTTCAAGTCAATCAAGGACCTCAATAACAATAATCGTAATGTTTGATAAAACGTCACTCTTACACTAGGAAGAGAATGGGATCATGATTTGTGGCGGCTGTTGGTGATATTTATTTATTTATTTATTTATTTATTTATTTATTTATTCATTTGTTGTTGAACGTAACAGGCAAAGCCCAATTACAATGTTCACGACTAACAAATTAATTTATAAATCATAAACAAGGAAAAGGAAACATACACTTATTAAAAACTGAAACAAAATAGAAATAAGAGAAAGGAAAAAGAAAAATTGCAATAAGGTGTGAAAGTAGCTTCAAATTAACTAACAACAATATTCTGTAAAATATGATAACCAGGCTTCGAGACTTCGGACCCAATAGAGCAGTTCAGTGGGAAATCCGCATAACGGCGTACTGAGTATAGTGGTAAAGCGTACAGTGGGTGGGGGTACTGTAGAATGAATGCCAACAAATACGCAAAGGAAATCGCTCTGGATTTGAAGGTTCTGACGAATAATTTGGTTCTCGTACAAACCTATTTTCAAACTGTGTCTGAAACTATTACACGGTTAGAAAAGTCAGAGCAAGAGATGCGGGAAGCCCTCAAATTAATTCAGAAAATGATGCAGAGAATTAATGAGACATCAAGTACACCGTGTACTGAACGTGTAAAACACAAGTGGAAATCAATTTTATGTAAAAATAACGGATATGGAACATTGTGTAATATAAACAGCAAATTAGTGGACATAGAGTCACCGGAGAATAAAGGACTGTCTCTTAGAGACTGCAATGATATTAGGTTTTTTCGTTTTGCTCCTATTACGTCATGCGACGTAGAACGCAGTTTTCTACATTACACACTTTGGCAGATAACCGAAAAAGATTTACGTTTAAGACACTGAGAATGTATCTTGTAGTACATTGCAATTCGGTACTGTAACTGCACTTCCTAAAGACGACCAATAGGATAAATGAAGAAATTAATATTGCTACATGCTTATTTCCACCATTAACGCTGTGTATAATTAAACAAAAATGCTTATAAAAGACAAGAGAATAAATGCTTTTCACATTCTTTTGACATTGTCATTGTGTAATGTATATTTACTTTCAGAATGTACATATGTGTGTTTCCCCATACTACCGTACTCTACTTTAAATAGCAACGTTGTTACCTCAACACATCTCTATCTACCTGCAGCGAGTCAACAACCCATAGTGCATGCACAGTAAATTTATTGTATCGGGTCCGAAGTCTCGAAGCCTGGTGATAACAAATAATTCTGTATCTAGAGAAATTCATATTGAAAATATCAACATTCGGATGAGGATGTAATTTATTGTATAACTGTAACATTTGGAAAACTGGGGAATTTTTGTGGGATTCAGTATTTGTCCTTGGTATGAAAATAAATTTCGAAATTTCGTTTTAAGCTTAGGTGGATATGATGTTATATAATAAAATAAACCAACATAGTCCAACTTATTGTTAATAATGTTATAAAGAAAGTTTGAAGATAGACAATTTCGTCTCATTTGCAAACTAGTAAAATGGAAATGTTGAAGCATTGTGGCATAACCCTCATAGGTTGGATAATCATTATAAAGTCTGTAATATAACCATTTTATAAATGTATTTTGAATTTTCTCTAGTAACAGAATATATTTGTTAGTAACTGGGTACCATATAACAGTAGCGTACTCTAATTGAGATCGAACAATAAAATTATATAAAATTATTATAGTTCTGACTTTAAATTTACAAGAATTGCTCATAACAAAACCTAAACTTTTATAGGACAAATCTATAATATTATTAATATGACTATGAAATGTAAAATGACTCCTAAATAATATACCTAAATCTTTATGTTCATTTTCTGCTGGTAAAACGTTTGCCTCTATTTTATATGAAAATTTAATTGTATTTTTCAATCTAGAAAAGGTCATATGTTATTAATATTAGATAACAATTTATTATTAATACTCCAAATATGTACATTTGTAATATCTGTTTCAAGTGGCTTACAATCTGATATAGTTTTGATTTCTTTATACAATTTAATATCATCCGCAAATGATAAAATTTTAGAATGTTGTACACAATTCACAATATCATTAACAAACAATAAAAACAATAAGGGACCAAGATTGGAACCTTGAGGCACACCAGAATTTACTGTAAAAGGCTTAGAAGTGTGTCCATGAAAGTTCACAACTTGAATAGAATAATGGAATAATAGTACATATGCAACGAGCCTATAATGATAGTAATTAAGAAGCGAGTATGGATGTTTATGAAACAAGCGTAAGCGAGTTTCATAATTTTCATACGAGCATCTTAATTACCATTATATGCGAGTTTCATACGACTTTTTATGCTCGACCATATTTCTAACTTGAAATTATTCATTTTATTTGTATCTAACTGACCTAGAGCAATACCTCGTAAATTGTGAAATGTGCGCAGACGCGAAAGTATTGATTTTTTCCGAGGAACAGATGTCTACATTGACCTTGATAACCTATAAGAACCTACAGAGTAAACTAAACATTAACTTTGATATAACATTGAAATTAAATTAGTCATTGAAAAACGAGATGACAAATTGAATTTATTTGAATATTATTTACAATTAACGCTAATTATTATAGTAACAGAACATAACCTTCTGCGACAGTATTGGATTTCCAGCCTCCGTGACTTTTCGCTAATTCTCTTTCGATTGCATATCCGAGAATAATCGATACTTGCGGTTTTATAACGGTACAAAGCTGACTTGTCATTGGCTGAACACCTTTAAGCTGAGTTGTCATTGGCTGAACACCTGTACTTTAATGAGTAGGTGTACTTTAATGACATGCATTAAAGAACTGCTATCAGGTGTATAATTACTACATTTCGGCATGGTCGACCATAAATGAAATTATGCTACTATGGACAGGGACCAGTGAATTGTTGTATTCTCAACAGTTTTATGTCATTTTTTCGAAGGTCTTCTCACTGATTCGATTACTCATGTTTTATAATTTATATTTTATACCGTCAAAGCGTTTTGGAACCACTGCCCTGGAGACTGTTAAATTCTCCATCACGAATTCAGGTTCATTTTATGCGTTACATGTTTCTTCAACCAGACTTTTAAATCATTTGCACATAAACATATTAATTCGAAACGAGGATTCGGTATACGGTCAATTAATCCAGAGATATAAATTTGCTACAAATTAATTACATAATCGATTGGAGCTAATCGGTCTTCGATATCCATATTAATTATGAAGAGGCATTTCAATTAAAGCATATTGACCCCGCCCGTCGCCGGTATAATATCGAACGCTTGGTGCTCCAATGTTCGTTCCAAACTATACGTCAACCCAAAGTAACTCGGCAGCAGAGTGGACAGTTTAGTCTAGTGATTCCCAAATGGTTTGAAGGCGCTACCCGCTTTTAGGTTAGACTTTCTTTTACGACTTCCCCCTCCTTCCGTATCGTATTTAACCGTATTCGAAAATCCTCGTAAAATCGAAAATAACTACTGTGCGTTCGCTTCCCACTGCGGCCGGCCAGCAAGCGCGGAGCATTAGTTAGCGACGTGTACCAATCCTCAAGCTTATCCTACTCATTAAACGCAAAATAAATGTGTAAAATGCCTGTTATTATTCGATTGAGAAGCTTAGTTAGAGCATTAGTTAGCGACGAGTACCAATCCTCAAGCTTATCCTACTCATTAAACGCAAAATAAATGTGTAAAATGCCTGTTATTATTCGGTTGAGAAGCTTAGTTAGAGCATTAGTTAGCGACGAGTACCAATCCTCAAGCTTATCCTACTCATTAAACGCAAAATAAATGTGTAAAATGCCTGTTATTATTCGATTGAGAAGCTTAGTTAGAGCATTAGTTAGCGACGAGTACCAATCCTCAAGCTTATCCTACTCATTAAACGCAAAATAAATGTGTAAAATGCCTGTTATTATTCGGTTGAGAAGCTTAGTTAGATCATTAGTTAGCGACGTGTACCAATCCTCAAGCTTATCCTACTCATTAAACGCAAAATAAATGTGTAAAATGCCTGTTATTATTCGGTTGAGAAGCTTAGTTAGAGCATTAGTTAGCGATGTGTACCAATCCTCAAGCTTATCCTACTCATTAAACGCAAAATAAATGTGTAAAATGCCTGTTATTATTCGATTGAGAAGCTTAGTTAGAGCATTAGTTAGCGACGAGTACCAATCCTCAAGCTTATCCTACTCATTAAACGCAAAATAAATGTGTAAAATGCCTGTTATTATTCGGTTGAGAAGCTTAGTTAGATCATTAGTTAGCGACGTGTACCAATCCTCAAGCTTATCCTACTCATTAAACGCAAAATAAATGTGTAAAATGCCTGTTATTATTCGATTGAGAAGCTTAGTTAGAGCATTAGTTAGCGACGAGTACCAATCCTCAAGCTTATCCTACTCATTAAACGCAAAATAAATGTGTAAAATGCCTGTTATTATTCGGTTGAGAAGCTTAGTTAGATCATTAGTTAGCGACGTGTACCAATCCTCAAGCTTATCCTACTCATTAAACGCAAAATAAATGTGTAAAATGCCTGTTATTATTCCGTTGAGAAGCTTAGTTAGAGCATTAGTTAGCGATGTGTACCAATCCTCAAGCTTATCCTACACATTAAACGCAAAATAAATGTGTAAAATGCCTGTTATTATTCGATTGAGAAGCTTAGTTAGAGCATTAGTTAGCGATGTGTACCAATCCTCAAGCTTATCCTACTCATTAAACGCAAAATAAATGTGTAAAATGCCTGTTATTATTCGGTTGAGAAGCTTAGTTAGAGCATTAGTTAGCGACGAGTACCAATCCTCAAGCTTATCCTACTCATTAAACGCAAAATAAATGTGTAAAATGCCTGTTATTATTCGGTTGAGAAGCTTAGTTAGATCATTAGTTAGCGACGTGTACCAATCCTCAAGCTTATCCTACTCATTAAACGCAAAATAAATGTGTAAAATGCCTGTTATTATTCCGTTGAGAAGCTTAGTTAGAGCATTAGTTAGCGATGTGTACCAATCCTCAAGCTTATCCTACACATTAAACGCAAAATAAATGTGTAAAATGCCTGTTATTATTCGATTGAGAAGCTTAGTTACAGCATTAGTTAGCGATGTGTACCAATCCTCAAGCTTATCCTACTCATTAAACGCAAAATAAATGTGTAAAATGCCTGTTATTATTCGGTTGAGAAGCTTAGTTAGAGCATTAGTTAGCGACGTGTACCAATCCTCAAGCTTATCCTACTCATTAAACGCAAAATAAATGTGTAAAATGCCTGTTATTATTCCGTTGAGAAGCTTAGTTAGATCATTAGTTAGCGATGTGTACCAATCCTCAAGCTTATCCTACTCATTAAACGCAAAATAAATGTGTAAAATGCCTGTTATTATTCGGTTGAGAAGCTTAGTTAGATCATTAGTTAGCGACGTGTACCAATCCTCAAGCTTATCCTACTCATTAAACGCAAAATAAATGTGTAAAATGCCTGTTATTATTCGATTGAGAAGCTTAGTTAGAGCATTAGTTAGCGACGAGTACCAATCCTCAAGCTTATCCTACTCATTAAACGCAAAATAAATGTGTAAAATGCCTGTTATTATTCGGTTGAGAAGCTTAGTTAGATCATTAGTTAGCGACGTGTACCAATCCTCAAGCTTATCCTACTCATTAAACGCAAAATAAATGTGTAAAATGCCTGTTATTATTCCGTTGAGAAGCTTAGTTAGAGCATTAGTTAGCGATGTGTACCAATCCTCAAGCTTATCCTACACATTAAACGCAAAATAAATGTGTAAAATGCCTGTTATTATTCGATTGAGAAGCTTAGTTAGAGCATTAGTTAGCGATGTGTACCAATCCTCAAGCTTATCCTACTCATTAAACGCAAAATAAATGTGTAAAATGCCTGTTATTATTCGGTTGAGAAGCTTAGTTAGAGCATTAGTTAGCGACGAGTACCAATCCTCAAGCTTATCCTACTCATTAAACGCAAAATAAATGTGTAAAATGCCTGTTATTATTCGGTTGAGAAGCTTAGTTAGATCATTAGTTAGCGACGTGTACCAATCCTCAAGCTTATCCTACTCATTAAACGCAAAATAAATGTGTAAAATGCCTGTTATTATTCCGTTGAGAAGCTTAGTTAGAGCATTAGTTAGCGATGTGTACCAATCCTCAAGCTTATCCTACACATTAAACGCAAAATAAATGTGTAAAATGCCTGTTATTATTCGATTGAGAAGCTTAGTTACAGCATTAGTTAGCGATGTGTACCAATCCTCAAGCTTATCCTACTCATTAAACGCAAAATAAATGTGTAAAATGCCTGTTATTATTCGGTTGAGAAGCTTAGTTAGAGCATTAGTTAGCGACGTGTACCAATCCTCAAGCTTATCCTACTCATTAAACGCAAAATAAATGTGTAAAATGCCTGTTATTATTCCGTTGAGAAGCTTAGTTAGATCATTAGTTAGCGATGTGTACCAATCCTCAAGCTTATCCTACTCATTAAACGCAAAATAAATGTGTAAAATGCCTGTTATTATTCGGTTGAGAAGCTTAGTTAGATCATTAGTTAGCGACGTGTACCAATCCTCAAGCTTATCCTACTCATTAAACGCAAAATAAATGTGTAAAATGCCTGTTATTATTCCGTTGAGAAGCTTAGTTAGAGCATTAGTTAGCGACGTGTACCAATCCTCAAGCTTATCCTACACATTAAACGCAAAATAAATGTGTAAAATGCCTGTTATTATTCGATTGAGAAGCTTAGTTACAGCATTAGTTAGCGATGTGTACCAATCCTCAAGCTTATCCTACTCATTAAACGCAAAATAAATGTGTAAAATGCCTGTTATTATTCGGTTGAGAAGCTTAGTTAGAGCATTAGTTAGCGACGTGTACCAATCCTCAAGCTTATCCTACTCATTAAACGCAAAATAAATGTGTAAAATGCCTGTTATTATTCCGTTGAGAAGCTTAGTTAGATCATTAGTTAGCGATGTGTACCAATCCTCAAGCTTATCCTACTCATTAAACGCAAAATAAATGTGTAAAATGCCTGTTATTATTCGGTTGAGAAGCTTAGTTAGATCATTAGTTAGCGACGTGTACCAATCCTCAAGCTTATCCTACTCATTAAACGCAAAATAAATGTGTAAAATGCCTGTTATTATTCCGTTGAGAAGCTTAGTTAGAGCATTAGTTAGCGACGTGTACCAATCCTCAAGCTTATCCTACACATTAAACGCAAAATAAATGTGTAAAATGCCTGTTATTATTCGATTGAGAAGCTTAGTTACAGCATTAGTTAGCGATGTGTACCAATCCTCAAGCTTATCCTACTCATTAAACGCAAAATAAATGTGTAAAATGCCTGTTATTATTCGGTTGAGAAGCTTAGTTAGAGCATTAGTTAGCGACGTGTACCAATCCTCAAGCTTATCCTACTCATTAAACGCAAAATAAATGTGTAAAATGCCTGTTATTATTCCGTTGAGAAGCTTAGTTAGATCATTAGTTAGCGATGTGTACCAATCCTCAAGCTTATCCTACTCATTAAACGCAAAATAAATGTGTAAAATGCCTGTTATTATTCGGTTGAGAAGCTTAGTTAGATCATTAGTTAGCGACGTGTACCAATCCTCAAGCTTATCCTACTCATTAAACGCAAAATAAATGTGTAAAATGCCTGTTATTATTCCGTTGAGAAGCTTAGTTAGAGCATTAGTTAGCGACGTGTACCAATCCTCAAGCTTATCCTACTCATTAAACGCAAAATAAATGTGTAAAATGCCTGTTATTATTCGGTTGAGAAGCTTAGTTAGATCATTAGTTAGCGACGTGTACCAATCCTCAAGCTTATCCTACTCATTAAACGCAAAATAAATGTGTAAAATGCCTGTTATTATTCCGTTGAGAAGCTTAGTTAGATCATTAGTTAGCGACGTGTACCAATCCTCAAGCTTATCCTACTCATTAAACGCAAAATAAATGTGTAAAATGCCTGTTATTATTCGGTTGAGAAGCTTAGTTAGAGCATTAGTTAGCGACGTGTACCAATCCTCAAGCTTATCCTACTCATTAAACGCAAAATAAATGTGTAAAATGCCTGTTATTATTCGGTTGAGAAGGTTTTGTTATCCAAACTCGTTTAAAAAAATAAAGATAGAAATTATAAAACAGTTAATACTCTTATCGATTGTTCTCTATGGTTACGAAACATTGACTCTCAGTTTGAGAGAGAAACAGAGGTTAAGGGAGTTCGAGAATAATGTGCTTAGGAAAATATTGTAAATTTATATACTCAACAACAATGTAATTTTATTATCTCAACAATAACTCTTCACTCTCTACAATTTAATTTCACTCCCGTCAACAATGGGATTTGCTCTCCGCACAGCAACACAGCGTTCGTTATTGCACTCCACAAACGACAATGACAATTTACTTGTACTATTACGAACAACAATGAACTGTTAATCTTAACTAATATTCACAAAGCACTATTTACAACACAGAACTGTCAGTTCTCAGTTCACAGCTCGTTTGTCTTGGCTAGTTCTTCTAGCTCAGTCACTCGCGTTCACAGAATCTCGAACCCCAGACCTTCAGAGACGATCCGCTGAACTTCGAACTCAGGTCCCCCAACTGCGGTCCACTGCACTCGAACTCCGGGCTTCAGGCTCCACAGTTACGGACACAACTCTAGTCGCGCTCTGGTCTCGAAGCTGGCTTCACTGTCTGGCTTGCTCTCCACTGACTTTAATAACACTGCCTTACTGACTGTCACTTGCGTCTTCTCTTTTATAACCAAACTATAGTTTCTGGAGAGTTCGCGAAAGATTTCACTCTCGAATCATCCGGATATCTCTCCTCTCTGCCGCGGTCGCTCTTTCCCCTTTCTCCCCACAGCACATGCCCCAGGAAGCAGATGCGCGCGCAACCTGCCCGTCAGGATGGCCGACTTAACCCTTCCTTCTCACGTGGCTGTCACAATATTTAGGCTAAAGGGATGAAGTTAGAGAGAGTGGAGAAAGTTACACAACGCAGATCTGCCCGCATTGTATTCTTCATGCAACATAATCAGAAACATTAAATCGAAACGTTTTAAGTGAACAGGACATGTAGCACGTGTAAGTGAATCCATCAATGCGTATATGAAGTGTTAGTTGGAAAACCTGAAAGAAAAAGACCTTTGGGGAGGTCGAGACGTAGATGGGAGGATAATATTAAAATGGATTTGAAGAAAGTAGGATATGATGATAGGGGCTGGATTAATCTTGCTCAGGATATAAGCTGGCGGGCTTATGTGAGGGCGGCAATGAACCTCCGGTTTTCTTAAAAGACATTTTAATTAACGACTAGATTTACTTCGAGTTTTTCCTTCCTAGCGAAGCATGCAGAAACTAACAAATACATAAACACTTTACGATTCTGTTCTTTATTTCGCGACGAAATTAGATGCAACTTCAGAAGCGCTGTTAGTTTTAGTAAACGCAGTGAAACAATAGAAAGGGTTTAAATATTATATAATTCCAAAATAACCCGCTGTTACTTTCATCTACCTCTAGTCCCACCAGCCGTTATGACGTTAATTGGGAAACCTTTAACCTTAACATTCTCCCCCAATATATTGTTATACGGTGACTCTTTTGTTACGAAAATAAACACAAAATTCAACTCGTTACAATTTCTGAAAACTGTGAATAAATACCGATAATTTGACGCAGTTTCGAAAAATCGAAAAATCGAAAGGGGATAATTGGGAGGAAAAGTTTAAAGGTACGCATAACGCGTCCTTGCAAGGGGTTGGGGGCTGTACAAAACTAAATATGTGAGCTCCAAGGCTGTTGGCCACTAGTCTCACTCCGGGTTACGCTGCTCCACTGAAGGAACTCTAGAAAATTTTGAAGGGAAAGCCGAAATTGGACGTAACCTCTTAGGTACCACATACGCAAGGGGAACTGAAATGTGATCAAAGGATCACGGGACGGGGCGAGGAGGAAATGGCTGGTGTTTGCCGTTAGGATGGCAGGTGTTATCTTGCACATTGAAAGGGGCTTAGCCATTTCGCAGTGCAAGTGGAGTCGTGAAGACTCTGTCATCTGTTGTTCGATGTCAAGGCAAGTGAAGGCCGTCGGAAGAAGCGCCGTGAAATCTAAATCTGCAATTTGAGATTTCCCTGTCCTTTCAAATTGCGACTAATTGAGTGACCTCGTACATTTAATACACAATTTATAGATTCTGAACTAGGGCATACGTCGTTTACAAGAAAAGGGGAATATATATATGGGGAAGGGCATATAGGTCCGTGGCCCATTTCTTATAGGGCTCATCCCGACATTTGTCTTACGCCTTAGGAAAACCACGGAATACCTTAGGCAGGATGAGTTGTCTCATTTACAGGGACATAATTTTATTTTTACTTCAATTTTTATTGTACCTCAGTTTTTGAATGTACTTTACTCCCACCCCTTCTACTAATGAAGTTCAAACGTCCTCTCCACTCAAATCCAAGGCCGCGTAAAGTCATAGTAGTCTTACGGTTATAGTAAACAGTACGTTCCAAAAATATGTTCGCGTTTTCCAGTGACGAAAGAGATTTCAATATTGAATAATTTTCGCACAGGTACTGTCGTCCATTTGCCTACGTCGCATCCCGGTTTCCCCCACCCGCTTCTATTCGCCTTTCTGTAAAGACTAGTCTGGCTGGGCTGTCTTAGCTCTTTTCTGAAAACATTAATTTGTATTAGGAATTGGACGTCTACGTAATATTATACAACTGTTTAAAATAACTTAAATAAAAGGGCCTCGTTAAGTAATTAACTATCACGTGTTTTCCCCCCTTTCTACGATCCTGCGACATAACCGCTTGGACGGACGGTAGATAGTATGTCTGAGTAATTCTATCTGTGCGGGTCGGGGAGAAGTGAAGATTGAATTTACAGTACGTAAGATATTCTTTTATAGAGTAGGTACAGAATTATTTCAACATGAGTTACTCGTACGAAGGACGAAACTGGTAATTGGGATTAGATGCAACAGTCTATATTGCGATAATATGCAGAAAAGAACTGAAGCGTGTATCGAAATGAACGGCCACCATTTTCAAAAATGTGTTTAAATATCCATATTATGATTATTTTTCAATTTAACTTCATTCTCTATATTGTACGCTAATGTGCTGTAGACAGTATAATATACACTACATAGTGAATACGTTCGCATGGACAGCTCAGTTCGTGAGTAAAAACACTTATTGTTAATACTGTACTGTATTTAGATTAAACAAAAACCTAATGAAAATTATCAAACTCAAACTTGCGACATTTCCTAGTTTACGTAAATGGACGAACTATTTTTCTCCCCTCCTATACCTAGTAAAGTGATTTGTTTGTATTTTACGTCAGTATCATCGAACTCCGTTCGTGGAAGGGGTAGCAAACGGTATTTGTGGTTCTCAATCTTCATCCAAAGGCATAGCCAGGTTAATATTAAAAATATTAGTAAAAATAAAATGATGTCCCTGTATAAGAGACTAGCTATTATGTAGGAGGTGTTTGTTGTCATGAGCCTTGTTGAATCGTCTCAATTTAGAGACCAGCCATTTGGCTTTATGGTGACTCAATTACGAAGAGAGGAGAGAGATGTAGTTATTAATTAATTTAGAGTAATTAGAGGGATTCATGGGGATTGACGCAGTTTGTATATTCTTCTCCTTTTATAGGCAGATGTTAGTAAGTCAACCACAAAAGAGGTGTTTCAATATTGCTTGAAATGTACACCTCGAGAATAAATGTTTTCTGATCGTTTCTGTACCACTCTGTGTTATTTTAGAAGGCGATTCCAATGCCATGTCGAACTCATATCAAATGACACCTGCAGAGTATAAAAGGAAGCCCTGATATGAACTTGCAACAAGGTTCTTAAGAATACTACAAGCGCATAGAGCAGTGATAGTATTGTTTGTTCTGACTAGGGAGCGGATTTTTATGTGCTAAAAAATTTAAATATATTTATTTATTATGTGCTAAAAAGTACGAAAATATTTGCTAAAAATATTTTTCTTTTAAATATGACAAAAATACCTTACTTAGCTTGAAAAAAAAAGTTACTAGGTACTCACCAACCACACTTGAGTGCTAGTATTGGCCGAGAATTGCTGTGAACAACAAAGGTCATCTCCAAATTCTCCATCACAAATGCATGCCGATTACCTCTGAACAACGACTTATACTGTGAAAAAGATCTTTCCACATCACAGGACGTCAGACGTGCATATTTAAAGAGAAGAATGTCACAAACACAACTACCGTCAATTTCACCTACAGGCACACCCTCCAATACTTGAGCAACTTTACACATTTTTTTATATCCACTGTTTTTTCCAAACACATTCTGGAATTTGTCCCTTAGTACTTGTAAGTTACTTCTGAACCTGGTAGCGAGTCTAGTTTAATTTCCACGGCACGCACCTCCCTGTTTCAGACAACAGGTTTTTGGATGTTTCGAGTTTTTTTTATGATGTCTCAAAAATGCTTAGATTTGCAATAGGAAAGCCAAATCGTTTTTTAAACAACCATCTTTCAGTACATCTTGAAGGATATCGATTGACGTAGCCCGATAGCAGGGAATCACAACAAGATATATTGCCTTACTTGATGGACATGAGCGAGAGGCGAGAGATTTGTTTAAATTAAATAATGTTCATTCCCGAGCTCTTATATATTGTGTTTCACAAACAAAGCGTGGAATGAAATCATCTTCAGCAACAATAAACATTCCTCATTATGTGTTACAAAATCTCTCCTCCTCGTCCATGTTAATTTATTCTCTAATAATAACACTGATATGCTGCCTAGCAGTTCTCAGAACTTGAGGCGATACTATTGCGAAAATGGATCACGGATACACCACACAGCGCTTAGAAACAAGAAGCAACCAAGAATTCATAAAAAGATAACGTACTTCTGAGTGACATAATTGATTTAGTTTTAAAATGTTCAAAATTTCTTGTAAAAAATTATTTAAGTAAAAAAACTCCAAGATTTATGTGTTTATAATAGATTTCCTGAAAATATGTATTTACATAATTTGTTTGTGAAAATAGGCCTATGTGTTTTTATGTGAAGTAAACTTCGGGTTTTAAACTTGAAACTTCATCTTCGGAATTTTTAACTTTGTTTATTGTGTTTTATCACACGCAAAAATAATATTTAATTACATAGGAATCCGCTCCTTAGTTCCGACTTTATCAGTAGAAAGAGATAAATACTACAGGAGAGACTATACTAAAAAATTCTAAACAGTGACGTCATAATAGGATAGCTGACAAGAGTTCACGAAGTACAAACGGGAATGCGTTCGAGCTAGCTTTTGTAAATGTTGGAATAGCGTTTCCGTGCGTATGTTTTATACCATGACCCAGTTTAACATAACGTTTGCACCATAATAAAGCTCACATTTCAGTGGCAGGTTGCGGTTTTATATAAATGATTAATGGTAGCACTGTAACCCTTGCGAGTATAGTGTAAATAGTGGGACGAGTTGAATTGAAATATTACCGCTAAATACTGTTCCATTCCCTTTGGACAGCTCGTGTTTCCGTTCTTCAAATACAAAAAAGTTGATATTTTTATTTCGTTATTTCAGGGACCAGTAACATACACGAGTAAAGGTGTTCTCAAGTGTTGTATAACGATGAAGTTTTTATCGCACTATTCTGAACTGGGTAGAGATAATTACACACAATATTGCATGTAAAGCAAGTGTGTTGTAAAAGTAGTTTAACTACAATTACATTGTAGTAGAAAATTAGCGATATTGTTTTGAGAATGAAGATATGGAAACAGAACTTTGTCAAATCATAAGAAACCTACTAGACAAGGTAAAGTTATATCTATACTACTAATAATTTTTTTTTATTTTAGTAGGTTATTTTACGACGCTTTATCAACAGCTTAGGTTATTTAGCGTCTGAATGAGATGGTGATAATGCCGGTGAAATGAGTCCGGGGTCCAGCACCGAAAGTTACCCAACATTTCGTCATACTGGGTTGAGGGAAAACCCGGAAAAAACCTCAACCAGGTAACTTTCCCCAATCGGGAATCGAACCCGGGCCACCTGGTTTCGCGGCCAGACGCGCTAACCGTTACTCCACAGGTGTGAATCTAATAATAATAATAATAATAATAATAATAATAATAATAATAAATCTGTAGCCAAAATTTTTCTGATAATTTTCGATTTTCCAAAAATAATTGGTGGTAACATGTATAATTAACCACCCTGAAACCGAAAAGCGCTTTTTTGAAATTTTTGTTTGTATGTCTGTCTGTCTGTCTGTCTGTCTATCTGTCTGCCTGTCTGGATGTTTGTTACCTTTTCACGCGATAATGGCTGAACGGATTTCGATGAAAATTGGAATATAAATTAAGTTCGTTGTAACTTAGATTTTAGGCTATAGCCTATGGTATTCAAAATAATTTATTTAAATGGGCCAGAATTAAATAAATCGAAATATCTCGCTTATTATTGCTTTTTGTGAAAAATGTTACATAACACAAGTTTCTTTAAAAATGATTTCCGATAAGTGTTATTCTATACAAAATTTTGATGGGATTGATATTTAAGGATATACAATACTTTTAAAATAACAATACATTTTCACCGCCGCCTCAGATTATAGCGTTGTTGTTCCTGCAGTAACTCCTATGTGCAAAATATAAAATTTTTGAGTAGGAAGAAAAAACGCATTTATTCATTCCATGGCAATGGTACATGGGAGATCGTGAATTCTTACATTTTCTAAAGAAAGAAATATAATTACATATCACTGTTTATACTGTATCACTATTTAAGTTATTTGAAGGATTCAGAACCATAGTGGGCCAAGCGTCATTTACTGAAGACGTAAAAACAAGAATTAAAATTAAGTTACTACCATAATTCAATGGAAACATATAGCAAGTAATATAAAGTATACACATTAAAACTAAATGATATGTCAATCTTCATTAAACTATGGTTGCATGTAATAACAATTAAGAAACATGTTAAAGGAATTGTCATTGCACGAAATGAGTGGTCTCTGGATCAAAATGATCGCATTTTAATTTTTAAATACAGTTTAAATTAAGTAACATATTAAACAATTTATTCTTCTATCAAACACGAATGTTCCCTGGATGAAATGTCCTATTTTAATTATGTAATTACTTTATATTTATTTCTGACGGGTGCAGCTGAGCGCACGGGTACGGCTATTTAAAAATAAATATATAATGGAAAATAGAATATTTTCAAAATAAAGAAAAAAATCGACGCTAAATAACCTCGCAGTTGACACAGCGTCGTTAAATAACCAAGCAAGGAAATAAATAAAGAAAATGTTAGATGGAGTAAAATAAATGAAATATTTGTAAAGGGCGGATTTATATGCACTAAAAGTTAAGAATGACACCGAGTATAGTTGAGTGCATATTATGTTCGTTAATGTGGTTATTGTCTCTGGTTCACAATTGTCCAAAATGGAATAATAGAGAAGTTAGACACAAGGACTAGGCAATGCATATTGTGAACTGTGCGCTGATTTGTAAGGGACGGTTGACAGGATTGAAAACTCACTGAACGACAAGAATTGCATGTAAAATATGAGAGGGAATGACATTTATGTTTAGAAACTATACCGACTGACAATATTAACTTTCAGTGCATATGAATCCGGGCTCTAAATATTTGTCTTTCATAAGCTAGTTGTACTATCCCCTTTAGCAGGGGATAAAAAACAATGTCGCTATGTTTACAGTATAAATCACGAAATCTTCCCTAAAATATATGTTTCTGAAGAGAATGAACGTCAGACAGCAGTCCATGAGCTATTCCAGTTGCTTTTAAATGACTATGGTACGATAATTTCAAATAATTAAATGAATAAATAATGCAAATTTTAGAAGAGTTCATCGTACTATCAATTTTGTCAATATAATACATTTTCAATAGTTTTCGAGTTATAGTTTTGAATCATGAATAGAAGGTCAATTGAAGTACAAACACAGTACCTGTGCCACGCGCCAAATATGACGTCACGCCAATATAGTCTATGAACAACTAACCTTTTCTCCGTACACCCTGTGATAGAATACGATCCGTAATTATTATCGGTATATTATTATTATTATTATTATTATTATTATTATTATTATTAGTACTACTACTACTACAGTCAGTTTCTGTCAGATGCGTTTCCAATTCACTGTGGGCTAAAACAAGGAGATGCACTATCACCTTTACTTTTTAACTTTGCTCTAGGAAACATTAGGAAAGTCCAGGATAACAGAGAGGGTTTGGAATTGAACGGGTTACATCAGCTTCTTGTCTTTGCGGATGACGTGAATATGTTAGGAGAAAATCCACAAATGATTAGGGAATTTTACTTGAAGCAAGTAAAGAGATAGGTTTAGAAGTAAATCCCGAAAAGACAAAGTATATGATTATGTCTCGTGACGGGAATATTGTACGAAATGGAACAATATTGAGATGGACAGGGCATGTAGCACGTATGTGCGAATCCAGAAATGCACATAGAGTGTTAGTTGGGAGGCCGGAGGGAAAAAGACCTTTGGGGAGACCGAGAGTGGGAGGATAATATTAAAATTGATTTGAAGGAGGTGGGATATGATGGTAGAGACTGGATTAATCTAGCTCAGGATTGGGATCAATGGCGGGCTTATGTGAGGGCGGCAATGAACCTCCGGGTTCCTTAAAAGCCAGTAAGTAAGTAAGTAAGTAAGTAAATAAGTAAGTAAGTATTATTACTACTATCATTTCATTATGTATAAAATCCCTGGACAGGTAAATAATGAGACAAGTAGGCCTATAGTGACATCAAAAACTTTTGTGCGAGATCGTGCGTATTTGCTTGGTTTCTGCACAAAACCAATCCGCGGAAAGTCTAAAATTCCACATTCAATATTCACAACCTCACACACAACACAATTTCACTCTTCTTACCGCTTAAGTGACATATTGATTTTACTGCTTTAGGCTTCTAACATATTATTTTTAGAGACGTTCAATATAGTAATAATTATAAATTGGAAACTTACCACTGCAATTTCACCTAAATTGCACTGTTAATTATTGCTTTTAAATATTTGCAAAAATTAAGTAAACTCTATAACTCCACTAAATTTGCTGGATTCGTGATGCAAGTAACATTAAGGAAGCCGTGAAAACATCAACAAGATTCCAGCCTCATTACATAACCTTACCGTTTGTTTTAAGTTCGCATTTATAGACTGGGGGAAAAAAAGAGAGACGTATATCACGGCCTGCTGGAGTATAATACACACAGAAAACATTTTAAAGCAACAATGTTGAAGACAGATATTTTTGTTTTGCAAATTTGCCGTCATTGAACAGCAACCAAGATGGAGATTTCATTGCAACTATTAGAAATTCCTCTTTCGGGTATGTAATAAACGATCTTCGCACAAAATAATGTACGACACACGAGCGGAATGTTTTCTTTCAATTCTCGGAAATTAAAAAAGCTCAACTACGTTTCGCTTTTTCAAACTTTTCCTCGAACATGAAAATTTCAACATACCGCTCTTGTAAGGCAGATTACTATATCCTTGCATTTTAAACTATGTCCTGATTAGTACCTATGCAATGTAAAATATCACCATGGCAACTACAATTATTAAGCAAAGCCTGCATGGTGTAGTCAAAAAACAAGGTACAATAAAAATGTAAGGAAGAAGTTGATGTCACTGTAGAAACATACTGAATTTATTGTGTTCAGTATGAAGACTGACTGAAAAACATTAAATGCGAAATATTTAAATGAAAGATGTTTCCAATGAGAAACACTGCTTCGTTGCTGATATATTTACTTAAATACGATAATGTTGATGCGTTGGATTAGTTCGTTGGAGCGGAAGCCCAATCACATTACCGAGCGAGTCGCTGCCAACCTTGTCATGATGAACATGCGTCATTATCATAGAGCCCAACAAACCGCGTTCTCTATCAACTTGGCAACCTTGACTCCTCGGATTCTATGTTCCCAGTCGTCCGACACGCCTCAGCCGTGTACTGTGGTGCAGGTGGCTCTGGTGGTTGTGGTGGTCGAGGTCGCACACATGTGTTCCGAGAACAAAACGCAAACTAGTACACAAATCTGTGTCACACGCAGTAAATCCTCTGGTGCTGTAGCACGCTTCATCAACCAACACCATGACGATGACCGCTACCCCTGCCAGCACAACCGTTAACATCGTCGGCATTATTTATCATTAAGTGATTAGACTTTACGAGTCGGTGAATAAAAAAATCTGGAGTGAAGGCCCTAATATGATTCATTAAACAATAAATTTCAATTAAAGAATATACAGAGTGGACAGTAAGAAATGCCATTAATTATGGTGGATGATTCCTGTAGTAAAGAGCAACAAAAATGACAAATACAATTTTGCTGTATCTATACTAATAATAAATCTGTAGCCGAAATTTTTCTGGTAATTTTCGATTTTCCAAAAATAATTGGTCCTAACATATATAATTAACCACCCTGAAACAGAAAATCGCTTTTTTTTAATTTTTGTTTGTATGTCTGTCTGTATGTTTGTTACCTTTTCACGCGATAATGGCTGAACGCATTTCGATGAAAATTGGAATATAAATTAAGTTGTTGTAACTTAGATTTTAGGCTATATGGCATTCAAAATACATTATTTAAAAGGGGGGTTATAAGGGGACCTGAATTAAATAAATCGAAATATCTCGCGTATTATTGATTTTTGTGAAATATGTTACATAACAAAAGTTTCTTTGAAAATAATTTGCGATAAGTTTTATTCTTTGGCAAATTTTGATAGGACTGATATTTAATGAGATAAATGAGTTTTAAAATTAAAATAACTGGCATCTAAGGCCGTGTAACGAAATAAAAACCAAATAACTTGGTCTATAAGGGGCCTTGGACAACAACATCGAAAGCTATGAAAGATAGCCTACAGAGAATGTTTCTGTGTTTGTATGAAGTAATATCGGAAGCTAAATTAACCGATTTGTATAATTAATTATTATTTCACCCTTGGAAAGTGTAGTTCTCTAGATGGACATAATACTATAATGTTATTACAGTAACTTCTGATATAATAATGTAATATAATATAATATAATATAATATAATATAATATAATATAATATAATATAATATAATATAATATAATATAATATAATATAATATAATATAATACTATATAATATAATATAATTTAAGTTATTTGAAGAGTTCAGAACCATAGTGGGCCAAGCGCCATTTACTGAAGACGTAGAAAACAACAAGGGTTAAAATTAAGTTATTATCATAATTCAATGGAAACATATAGCAAGTAAAATAAAGTATACACATTAAATCTAAATGATGTCAATGTTCATTAAACTATGGTTGCATGTAATAACAATTAAGAAACATGTTAAAGTAATTGTCATTGCACCAATTTGATCGCATTTTAATTATTTAAATACAATTTAAATTAAGTAACATATTAAACGATTTATCCTTCTATCAAACGTCCTATTTTAATTATGTAATTACCAGGGAAAGGATTTATATGTAAATACATATTTACTTATAAAGCTAATATAATTTATATTTTGCATTATCTTTATGTTTCACAATGTGTAGGGTTGAAAAATCCTACTTTTATTTTCCATATTTTTCCATATTTTAGAGTTTAGTACATATTTTCGTTAATTTCCATATATTTTCCATATTTCATATAAAACAGTCCATATTATATTAGGTTTAACAATAAAACAAAACAAAATTCCATTAACTTTTAAAAATACATTTCAACAATAGAGATTTAAACACATGTTCAGTAATCCCTTTAACATCAGAGTTATTTGAAAATTAGCAGTCCTATCAACAATGGGAAAGTAAGTTACAAAACTGTATTAATTTAATTTAAAATTTTTAACAGACTTCAGTTGTGCAGCTCAACAGTTAAATGCCAGTCAGAGTACACATAGGTTCAGTTTTGTAAATCATACTATAAAGACGGTAAATATGCCAAAAGTACGTCATTCAGTCAATTTAAAATCAAAACTAACAAGTTACATTTCAGAATTTAAAGAAGATGGTTTATCAACTGACAATAAAATATTATTTTGTAATTTGTGTCAGTGTGCAGTATCATCTACACAAAAGTTCCTGGTGCAACAACACATTACTACTAGTAAACATCAGGCCAACAAACAACTAAATTCCAAGCAGAGACAATTGTTTTTAACACAACCAACAACATCGAATGTAAGATCTGAGTTTAACATCGACCTGTGCCGTTCTCTCATCTCTGCTGATATTCCTCTCTACAAACTAAAGAATAAGGTCTTCAGGGAATTCCTTGAAAAATATACTCAACATACAATCCCGGATGAGTCAACACTTAGGAAGACGTATGCTCCATCCATCTACGATGAGACAATACAGAAGATAAGAGATGAAATTAAAGATAGTTCAATTTGGGTTTCCATTGATGAGACTCCCGACAAAGAAGGTAGACTTGTTGGTAATGTAGTTATCGGTTTGTTAAGTGAACAATATTCTGAACGAATTCTTTTACATTGTGATGTTCTAGAAAAGTGCAATAACAAAACTATAGTTAAACTGTTCAACGAAGCTATGGGTATCCTGTGGCCAAAGGGTATTATGTACGATAATGTGTTATTCTTTATTAGCGATGCTGCCCCTTATATGGTCAAAGCTGGACAAGCATTATCTGTTGTATATCCTAAATTGACTCATTTTACTTGTGTGGCGCATGCATTTCATCGTGTGGCAGAAGTGGTCAGAGACAATTTCCCTAAAGTAGATTTGTTGATTTCATCAGTGAAAAAAATATTTCTCAAAGCTCCCAGTAGAGTTAACGTGTTGAAAGAAATGTACCCTGAAATTCCATTGCCACCAAAGCCAATTTTAACTAGATGGGGTACATGGCTAGAAGCAGTTGAATATTATGCCGAACATATAGACTCTATTAACAATGTTCTCCTTGCATTGGACTCTGAAGATGCAGTCTCAATTGATACTGCGAAAACAGTTACCTGTGACATAAGTGTGAAGAATGACTTAGCTCACATTCAGCATACATTTTCATGCATCATAAAAACGCTCAAAAGTCTCCAAAATAGGCACCTTTCACTATCTGAAAGTTTTGAAATTATAAATAGTACTGTGGAACAACTGAATCGTGGTAGAGGTAAAGTTGCAGATGCAGTAAGAGCTAAGGTGGACACTGTACTTTCAAAAAACCCTGGATATGAAGAACTACAAAAGGTTGTTGCTGTGATGAGTGGTGAATCAACAGTGAAGATTAACTTGGACTTATCCCCAGCAGACATTGTGAAATTGAATTATGTACCAGTTACTTCTTGTGACGTCGAACGCTCTTTTAGTCAGTATAAATCTATCCTCAGAGACAATAGAAGAAGATTCACTTTTCAGCACTTGAAAGAAATGTTTGTAACCTATTGTTATGGTAACAGACAATAAAAATTGTGTTTTGTTGAAACTACATTGGAAGATAAGGTACGTCCATTATATTTTTTGTTTAGTTTGATTAAAATGTACCAATATTTAACGTACATAGTCGTTTTTTTATAATTTTAAGTCCATATTTAATTCCATATTTTGGTAAAAATCCATATTTAATTCCATATTTTGGTAAAAATAACTACATATATATTTACATATTTCATATATTTTTAGTCCATATAAATCCGTTCCCTGGTAATTACCTTATATTTATTTTTAACAGGTGCAGCGGAGCGCACGGGTACGGCTAGTTTTTAATAATTTTACAGAAAAAGTGCATCTTAAAATGAATGAATTACGAGATCGTACTACACTCTATATTCAGCAGGGAGTGCACATAACGCTGTGTTGCTCTGAACAATTCTTTCACCTGACTTTTATGGGAAATTGAAGATATTGTCACGTACATTGTTTTTATACACGTAAGAAAAAATGCACATGATAATATCCAAGCAATAAAATTCATAAAAATGATATGCCAGATATGCAGGAGAACTTGGCGAGAAACGCCACGTTCATAGTGCTTTAAATCCCTCTTTTGTTGCTGAGAGTAGAGTGGGAAATGGATAGACGAGTAGGGTAAAAAATAATATTAGTACTGGGAGAAAAAGTGAAAGGCGATTGCCATGTGCCATTTCCAAACTCAGAGATTTTCAGTTATAGCGTGATAAGCAATTCGTTCGAATTGAAGAACAGAACTCGAGGACCACAGGTGGTCCGCAGGCCATAGTTTCAGAAACGCTGATAATAATAATAATAATAATAATAATAATAATAATAATAATAATAATGTTTTATTTTCGCTGGCAGAGTTAAAGCCATAAGGCCTTCTCTTCCACTCAACCAGCTATAATCACTACAATACATATTTAAATTACGAATATTTACACTACACTTAAAAGGTTCTCCAGTAATATTTTTCAGTTAAGTTTTAACGACTAGTAGACTACATATTTATTTAAATTTAGATAAACCTATAAGGTAAAGTAGTAACTTAATTTATGAGCTAATTTAATTCAATCAATTATAATTAATTTGAGATTTGAGATAGCTAGTAAAATGATGAAAATTAATTTAATATAAGCTTACTAGAACTACGTTACAGGGAGAAAAAAAAATATATAGGCTATATAAAGCTAAAATATATTTCTATAATGAGAATATTAATGTAATGCCATTAGAGGTTTTGTAAATCTATTTAGAGAAATTAATGATAATAATAAGAATGGACAGATATTAGTTTCATTATATGTAATAAATATTAATCAGCAACTAATTTGTTAAGTAAGAATTTATGTAATTTTGACCTAACTGAAGTTATTGTCCAACAACCCCTTATATCACTCGGTAGCGAGTTCCAATTTCTAGCAACTGAAACTGTATAAGATGAAGAATATAAAGATGTCTTGTAGTAGGGTATAATGAGTAAATTGTTATGATGAGATCTTGTACTTAGCTGATGATATGCGGATAAATTTTGAAAACGAGAAGCCAAATAGATTGGAGTAGCAGTGTGCAGAGTTTGAAATAAGAGAACAAGAGAATGCAGGGCTCGTCGATCGCTTAGCCTTAGGCAAGACAGAGTTTGGAAAGACGGGGAAACATGATCATACTTACGAATATTACAAATATAACGGACGCACGCATTATGCACACGTTGTAGCCTGCTGCTCAAATTTGCATTTAGGTTACTTAATATAATATCGCTGATCTAGGTCAAATGGAAGCGAAGAAATGGTTGTCGAAACAATATATGATTTTTTTTACAAACTTTTTGTCCTGTGTAGCCAAAATTTTATTTTTTTTTCTGTTTCCTTTTACAATCCTTTCACTTAAGTGTAAGAAAGTAGTAAATAAATTTTGAATTAAATTGGGGGGAAATTGTGAATTTTGACTCCAAGAGTCGATGCATTCATTAAAGAAAAAAATCACCATGCGTAGAAGCTTACAGAATCATAATAAAAGCAATAGCATGCTCATGGAACTTATTCTTTGTGAACTCTCGCAAAATTGTTGGATCGAAAAACATATTAAATGTATTTCTTACATAACCATATAAATGAAAAAAGACGAATACACTATGAAAATATAACCTACAACTGACATATTCTGCCTTGTTAAATCAGGTTGGATGGTACGCAGCTCGATTAAAATTACACGTCTCAGATGCTTGAGGTTTCAATTTTGTGGTCGGAAACGACATTTCCCAAATTTAATGAAAGTGAGTGCTCTTCCCAGAGAACATACCTCTTTTATATCTATGTACTTTATAGTATACATCACTTAAAAAGTAGGAAGCAAATAAAATTTTCTCCATGAATATACATCGCATGCAGTTAAACGCAGAGTTCTTTAAACGTGACAAGACAGGAAATACAGTAACTTCTCTCTCATCCGGACAGTAGGGTAGGCAATTTTTATTGGCTACTCACAATACGGTGCGTACCTTCTTCCTCCCCGCCATGTAATTTTTTTCCTCCCCCTACTTGCAACCCCGTCGCGCTTTCAGTCAAGCACAGGTTGTGTGTGGAAGAAATTCACCATGCTTTCTAAAACATTTACTGATAAACGCTCGAAGTTTAGCTTATTCTTTGAAAGACAAACTGGATATTTTGAAGCGACTGGATGAAGGGGAAACCGTTTCTGGTATCCCAAGAAGTACAATTCATGACTGGAAGCGTAATCGGGCTGCACTGGAAGAATATTGTGCATCCACGAGCTCTAATGACAAGCGCCGTGCATTGAAGCAGTTTACTTACTTACAAATGGCTTTTAAGGAACCCGAAGGTTCATTGCCGCCCTCACATAAGCCCGCCATCGGACCCTATCCTGTGCAAGATTAATCCAGTCTCTATCATCATATCCCACCTCCCTCAAATACATTTTAATATTATCCTCCCATCTACGTCTCGGCCTCCCTAAAGGTCTTTTTCCCTCTGGTCTCCCAACTAACACTCTATATGCATTTCTGGATTCGCCCATACGTGCTACATGCCCTGCCCATCTCAAACGTCTGGATTTAATGTTCCTAATTATGTCAGGTGAAGAATACAATGCGTGCAGTTCTGTGTTGTGTAACTTTCTCCATTCTCCTGTAACTTCATCCCGCTTAGCCCCAAATATTTTCCTAAGCACCTTATTCTCAAACACCCTTAACCTATGTTCCTCTCTCAGAGTGAGAGTCCAAGTTTCACAATCATACAGAACAACCGGTAATATAACTGTTTTATAAATTCTAACTTTCAGATTTTTTGACAGCAGGCTAGATGATAAAGGCTCCTCAACCGAATAATAACACGCATTTCCCATATTTATTCTGCGTTTAATTTCCTCCCGAGTGTCATTTATATTTGTTACTGTTGCTCCAAGATATTTGAATTTTTCCACCCCTTCGAAGGATAAATCTCCAATTTTTATATTTCCTTTTCTTACAATATTCTGGTCACGAGACATAATCATATACTTTGTCTTTTTGGGGATTTACTTCCAAACCGATCGCTTTACTTGCTTCAAGTAAAATTTCCGTGTTTTCCCTAATCGTTTGTGGATTTTCTCCTAACATATTCACGTCATCCGCATAGACAAGAAGCTGATGTAACCCGTTCAATTCCAAACCCTGCCTGTTATCCTGAACTTTCCTAATGGCATATTCTAGAGCGAAGTTAAAAAGTAAAGGTGATAGTGCATCTCCCTGCTTTAGCCCGCAGATTGAAGCAGCTTAGTGTTTTCAAATACGATAAGGAACTGTTTGTATGATTTCAAGAACAAAGAAGGAAAGGTAGTCCAATATCTGGCCCGATTCTGAAAGAGAAAGCGCTTGATATGTATAAGAAATATGGATGCGATAATTTCTCTGCTAGTGATGGGTGGTTGTTAATGTGGAGGAAAAAGTATGGTGTTCGTCCACTGGTAATTTGTGGAGAGAGGCTGTCAGTTGATACCGTTGCAGCTGAAGAATATAGAACTACATTCCGATATATGATGAGTAAACTAGAATTATTTCCCCAGCAGATATTCTGACGAAACCGGCTTAAATATCTAAAATCTACGGAAAAGAACATACCGTATATTTTTTACGGGGCTCAAGCACAGCAATCTGTTCTGCAGGATAATCTCATTTGCCAGTTTACTTTTCATAAAGAAATAAGTTATTATTGTACACACAACAGGTGCTCGTATATTGTATGCAAGTATTCTTTACATTATAATTGGTTAACATGTAACGAAGTTCATTTTCCTTTGTAGAAATGCGTAATTTTCTAGCAATTTATTTCCAGAAAATTCATGCGTTTTTATTTTTTCAGATGGAGAGCTTTAAGTTTATTCTATTTGTGTATATGTTACTGTAAATGTACGAAGATCGGTAAATCTTAGAATTTACCGGTATAACCTAACATTTACCATTACAGTGCGGTAAAACCCCGAAATGTCTTATTAGATGTTACATTTTGAACTTTAACAAGAGATGTTGGTAAATTTCAGGAGTTACCAATCAGCTGTGGTAAAATCGTATTAAAGAAGAAAAAAAGAATCTTTACTAAGATTTGCCGTTCTTCGCACATCTACATATCTATTTCCATTTCATCTTTTATTGTTGTTTTAGGATCTATTTAAAACATAAATAAAAAATCACCTCAGCAATGACTAAAATAATTTGTATTTATTTTTAATTTAAGTTACTTAAATATTCATACATTTTAATGTGAGTATAATAAACAATATTCCATATTAAAAATAGTGAAAAATATTATAATTTTAACCACTGTCTGTTATAGTATTTCATATAAAAATTAACAGCCCCTTTACATCTCCTCAAAGAGTCTAGGTCCACAAATAAAGTAAAACAAACATTATGAAGCACTGTTTTGTTGAACACTCTTTAAACATTTACAGTTTTTGAATCCTTGTCCTCCAACGAAAGATAATTGACCAACCACTTTCCATATACTAATTCCTTCTTTTTCTAATTCTTCAATTCTGATGAAATTTTCTTTCTAGGTGGTTCCTAGAGTACAATGACTTCAGTTTGCCAGCTTTGGTACCAAATTGATAAAATTCATCTTAAATATTTATGATCACCAGGGAACGGATTTATATGGACTAAAAATATATGAAATATGTAAATATATATGTAGTTATTTTTACCAAAATATGGAATTAAATATGGATTTTTACCAAAATATGGAATTAAATATGGACTTAAAATTATAAAAAAATGATTATGTACGTTAAATATTGGTACATTTTAATCAAACTAAACAAAAAATATAATGGACGTACCTTATCTTCCAATGTAGTTTCAACAAAACACAATTTTTATTGTCTGTTACCATAACAATAGGTTACAAACATTTCTTTCAAGTGCTGAAAAGTGAATCTTCTTCTATTGTCTCTGAGGATAGATTTATACTGACTAAAAGAGCGTTCGACGTCACTAGAAGTAACTGGTACATAATTCAATTTCACAATGTCTGCTGGGGATAAGTCCAAGTTAATCTTCACTGTTGATTCACCACTCATCACAGCAACAACCTTTTGTAGTTCTTCATATCCAGGGTTTTTTGAAAGTACAGTGTCCACCTTAGCTCTTACTGCATCTGCAACTTTACCTCTACCACGATTCAGTTGTTCCACAGTATTATTTATAATTTCAAAACTTTCAGATAGTGAAAGGTGCCTATTTTGGAGACTTTTGAGCGTTTTTATGATGCATGAAAATGTATGCTGAATGTGAGCTAAGTCATTCTTCACACTTATGTTACAGGTAACTGTTTTCGCAGTATCAATTGAGACTGCATCTTCAGAGTCCAATGCAAGGAGAACATTGTTAATAGAGTCTATATGTTCGGCATAATATTCAACTGCTTCTAGCCATGTACCCCATCTAGTTAAAATTGGCTTTGGTGGCAATGGAATTTCAGGGTACATTTCTTTCAACACGTTAACTCTACTGGGAGCTTTGAGAAATACTTTTTTCACTGATGAAATCAACAAATCTACTTTAGGGAAATTGTCTCTGACCACTTCTGCCACACGATGAAATGCATGCGCCACACAAGTAAAATGAGTCAATTTAGGATATACAACAGATAATGCTTGTCCAGCTTTGACCATATAAGGGGCAGCATCGCTAATAAAGAATAACACATTATCGTACATAATACCCTTTGGCCACAGGATACCCATAGCTTCGTTGAACAGTTTAACTATAGTTTTGTTATTGCACTTTTCTAGAACATCACAATGTAAAAGAATTCGTTCAGAATATTGTTCACTTAACAAACCGATAACTACATTACCAACAAGTCTACCTTCTTTGTCGGGAGTCTCATCAATGGAAACCCAAATTGAACTATCTTTAATTTCATCTCTTATCTTCTGTATTGTCTCATCGTAGATGGATGGAGCATACGTCTTCCTAAGTGTTGACTCATCCGGGATTGTATGTTGAGTATATTTTTCAAGGAATTCCCTGAAGACCCTATTCTTTAGTTTGTAGAGAGGAATATCAGCAGAGATGAGAGAAAGGCACAGGTCGATGTTAAACTCAGATCTTACATTCGATGTTGTTGGTTGTGTTAAAAACAATTGTCTCTGCTTGGAATTTAGTTGTTTGTTGGCCTGATGTTTACTAGTTGTAATGTGTTGTTGCACCAGGAACTTTTGTGTAGATGATACTGCACACTGACACAAATTACAAAATAATATTTTATTGTCAGTTGATAAACCATCTTCTTTAAATTCTGAAATGTAACTTGTTAGTTTTGATTTTAAATTGACTGAATGACGTACTTTTGGCATATTTACCGTCTTTATAGTATGATTTACAAAACTGAACCTATGTGTACTCTGACTGGCATTTAACTGTTGAGCTGCACAACTGAAGTCTGTTAAAAATTTTAAATTAAATTAATACAGTTTTGTAACTTACTTTCCCATTGTTGATAGGACTGCTAATTTTCAAATAACTCTGATGTTAAAGGGATTACTGAACATGTGTTTAAATCTCTATTGTTGAAATGTATTTTTAAAAGTTAATGGAATTTTGTTTTGTTTTATTGTTAAACCTAATATAATATGGACTGTTTTATATGAAATATGGAAAATATATGGAAATTAACGAAAATATGTACTAAACTCTAAAATATGGAAAAATATGGAAAATAAAAGTAGGATTTTTCAACCCTACACATTGTGAAACATAAAGATAATGCAAAATATAAATTATATTAGCTTTATAAGTAAATATGTATTTACATATAAATCCTTTCCCTGATGATCACTGTTATTATTGATTTTGCGTCAATTTTTGCATCCGGTACTTTGAGTCTCACATTCTATCCGACTAAAAATTTTGGAATTTTGTTACAAGTGGCTGCTTTCATTTTCTTCGCTTGCATTTCAAGACCTTCTTTGGCAGCCTCTCGGAACCGCTTCACCCCTGCAAACATGTCTGAATCTGCACAACGAAGGCGAGATTCTTCGTTCTGGATTCTTCGATCTAGCTTTTACTAGCTCGCACCGGTAAATCCTGAGATTTACCAACATTTCTTGGTAAAAGTTCAAAATGTATGAATCTAATAAGATATTTTGGGGTTTTACCGCACTATAACGGTAAATGTAAGGTTATACTGGTAAATTCTAAGATTTACCGGTCTTCGTACATTTACAGTAACATATATAAAATGTTTAATATACTGATTGTAACTACTATAATCGGTGGTTTAATTACTGTATTATTCAAATGTTCACACATACTTTCTTATCACATGTACCCACATCAATTATGCAAACGATGCAGGGATAGTTAACTATGTTCCGTACCGTCCTACAGTAAGGCGTGGCCTGTGAAGTCACGTGAATGCCGGCCGACGAAGCGGACGGACGACATAGCAACGGGTCACAGAGAATTTACTGTACGTCGTACTATAATATCTCCTGCAATACAGTAGGCTACGTCCCGTCGTTCATGATAAAATACGAAGTTAAAGGTAAAATAACAAAATATTACAATAACTGTATTAACATATACGTTATCTTTGGCATTTCCATCTCATCTAAGTAGAGAATAATTAAACAATGGAACTTTCTTGGCATATTGGCATAGTCCACGACGCAGATCTGTCGCTAGACGCAACACAAACAAGGGAACGCGGACTAAAATCCTAGGAGGAAAATGAATATCCGAAAATCTGACCAGGTTCCATTAGATTTTTAACTAGAAATTATATATGTTGAGCTATGATCTCAGGCTCTATAGTCAGCGAAAGACCATTGTCTCCCTCACAATTTCACGCCATTCTTCTCTGTCTTCTACTAGGCTACTCCACTCCGTTTTCCTGCTCCTAAACCTCTACATATTTTTCCACCTCTTCTTGTCAGTGTAGTCTTAATCTTGTATTCATACGTCTTTTTCCTGGTTTATGTTCTAAAATTGATTAAATCCTTCTGTTTTTCCCCCATTCTATGCAATTTCCCAGCTATTGTAAACTTGTTAGTTGATGTACAGGGTGATTCACGAGAATTTACCGTCACTTACGGAGCTTAATTCCGAAGATATTCTAAGCAAAAAGTATCATATAAAATTTTGTCCCATTGTCAATATTTTAAGTTACGCTAATTTGAAGTTATTTGCAAAATACCTTTTTTCTTTAGTTTTAGGGATAAACGAATGTTACACCTAGAGAATGAACTATTCAGAAGTATCATTTCTTTAATTAGCTAGTGTTCTGAATATATTATTACGATGTAACGGAGTACATATTATACTGCCGTTCAGAAATTCTGCGTCATCATAGTATTCTGAAGCTAAAAATGTGTTGTCAGTTGCTTTGTAAAAATTTTTTTTGTTTGTTTTTTTTTTTAACTAAACATGGCATCATTCGTACGCATTTATCACAAAAATTGTTACAAATCACACGACTTTAGGAACTCGATTCTTTACAGTTTAATTATGCATCCTAATACATATGATTATGATCAGTGATCGCCAAAAGTTGTGTCGCGTCACATGCCCCTGCCTCTACTCAAGCGTAACGATGACATCAACCCCCCACCCTCTTCCTACCCCCTTTACTTTTTAAGAACTAAGCAGACAGGTATCAGCAGGGGATGTACAACGCACTTGTATTAGGCCTACTGTAAGTGTGTCGATACTGTGTTTCGAAATGTCTTTTTTTTTTTTTTCAAACATTTCAGTACAAAAGATGAAAAAATACTGTGATATCCTAGACATAGTAATTACAGAGTTTAAAGATAGACGATTTGGGGATTTCAAACACATAGAATCTGATTTTTCCCTCTTCCCAAACCCTTTCACAATGGACTTACTGAATGTAAGACCCGATTTCAACTTGAAGTTGCCGGTCTTCAAAATGATACTTTTATAAAGAGTAAGTGTAAGGATTTGGTTGGTTTTGATATTTATTAAAATATCGATCTGACAAACTTCCCGTGTCTCAGAAAAGTCGCTGTGAGAACTGAAGCTGTGTTTGGTTGCACATACATATGTGGACAATCATTTTCTAAAATGAACACTATAAAGTCATGTAAAAGATCTCGCTTAACAGATGGGAGTCTTCATGCACAAATTACGGTGGTTGCTCATGGTGAAACTTCTGATTTCAAACGTCTGCTGGTGTAGAGTACGTGTTTTCTGTCATGGCGAATAAGAAAATATATTTTGTTTTGACTATTCCACTCTTACTACGTCATACTACTTTTGACCAATAAAACGGTACGAAAGGACGTATTTCAACCAATCATGGCTGCTTATCGCACAATTTTATCGCGTCCCTAGCATTTGTTTAATTTTATCGCGTCCCTAGCATTTGTTTCTTTGTTTGCCAACATTTGAAACTGCGCTGGTCTGGACGTCAAAAATATATATAAAATTACAAATCACTCCAGTCGATGCACAGCAGTTTCAAATATGACTCGCATTGGCATTCAAGAACAACAATTAATAAAAATCACTGATCATACCTATGCATCTTCTGAAATCCGATTTACAAATAAATGAAGAGCACCATTCGGAAATCCTGAATACGTTGAATACACCATGTAGGCCTAAATCAACGAGTTCCAATTTTATTATGCACACGTCCCATATAACATCAATTGAACCACCAACCACATTCAAATTTGAAAATTGTACATTCAATAATTATTCCTTTTAAAATTATTCATTCGGAAATTCTGAATAAGTTGAATACACCATGTAGGCCTAAATCAACGAGTTCCAATTTTATTATGCACACGTCCCATATAACATCAATTGAACCACCAATCACATTCAAATTTGAAAATTGTACATTCAATAATTATTCCTTTTAAAATTATTCATTCGGAAATTCTGAATAAGTTGAATACACCATGTAGGCCTAAATCAACGAGTTCCACTTCTATTACGCACACGTCCAATATAACATCAATTGAACCACCAACCACATTCAAATTTGAAAATTGTACATTCAATAATTATTCCTTTTAAAATTATTCATGTTTATTTTTTATGTCATCGTCGTTAATTAAAACTTTTCTAACACTTGTGTATATTAGTTAGGTTATGTTATAGCTTCTGCTCTGAGAGGATAAAAAGAACTTCTGCTATATGATATTATGGATAGTCACGTATCAGAGATTGTTTAATATTAAGATTTATTGAATAGTAATCATTACAGTGTTTGTATAAAGACACTACTGCCATCTAGCATGCATCTAGCGTAATATTTGTAATGTTGAGATGGTACAATAATACATTTGAAGACAGTTGTATTTTCGTAAGTCAATTAATATTTTATTGTATTGGAGTACTTCGTTACTTCTAATCTTTATATACTTTCTTCTAATCGTGTAATAGTCAATTAAATCTCACTCGAGTTTTGATTTTCTCTAGATAAATCAAAACGTCTAGTGAGATTACTGTTGATAATTATACAATGATGATGAACAGGAGAAAAAAAGTTAACATGGATTACATGTATGTAACTAGTAAGTACAGGGATATCATTTTATTTTTACTTCAATTTTTATTGTACCTGAGTTTTTGAATGTACTTCACTCCCACCCCTTCTACTAATGAAGTTCCAACTCCACACAGAACCAAGACCGCAGATAGTAAGCAGTACTGAGTTACTGAGTATAGTACGTTCCAGAAATATGTTCGCGTTTTCCAGTGACGAAAGAGCTTTCAATATTGGATCATATTTTCGCACAGGTACTGTCCGTTTGCCTACGTCGCATCCCGATTTCCCCCACCTTCTTCTGCTCGCCCCTCTGTAATAGCTGCGCTGTCTTAGCTCTTTTCTGAAAACATTAATTTCTCTTAGGAATTGGAAGTTTACGTAATATTATACAGCTGTTTAATTTAACTTAAATAAAAAGGCCTCGTTAAGTAATTAACTGTCACGTGATTTCCTCCCTTTCTACAATCCTGCGGCATAACCACTTGGACGGACAGTAGATAGCATGTCTGAGTAATTTTATATTTTCGGGTCGGGCAGAAGTGAAGATTGAATTCACAGTACGTAGAGTAGGTACAGAATTATTTCAACATGAGTTACTAGTACGAAGGACGAAACTGGCAATTGGAATTTTTTAAGTATGTAAGAAAATTAGTGATGTACAGTGATTCTGCAATATTAAATGAACACTTTACGAAAATATGACACTTTTTTCACAAAACTGGTAATATATATAGTAAGGGAAGAGGTCAAAGACAGTCTATGCTTGATGCTGATCACATCACCTCATTTTGATGGAAACGTCATGAATGCATAGAAGCAATCATGTGATTCCTACGCAGTTTTGTGTTTCTAAAGGGATATATGCTATGTTTATCTATTAATCCATCACATCATCATTACCATCACCATCATAATCAGTGGTTGCAATAGCCTATAGTGCGATAATATGCACAAAAGAACTGAAGCCTGTATCGAAATGAACGGCCACCATTTTCAAAATTGTGTTTAAATATTCATATTATGATTATTTTTCTATTTAACTTCTTTCTCTATATTGTACTCTAATGTGCTGTAGACAGTATACACTGCATAATGAATACGTTCGCATGGATAACTCACTTCGTGAGTAAAAACACTTATTCTTAATACAGTACTGTACTTTGATTAAAGAAAAACCTAATGAAAATTATCAAACTCAAAATCGAGATATTTCCTAGTTTACGTAAATGGATGAACTACTTTTCTTCCTTCCTATACCTAGTAGAGTGATTTGTGTTTTACGCCAGTATCATCGAACTCGTCTTGGAGGGGGGAGCAAGCGGTGTTTCCGGTTCTCTAAAGGTATAGACAGGTTATTATTAAAAATGTTAGTAAAAATAAAATGATGTCCCTGTAGAAGATTATTATTATTATTTTTTTTTTTTTGTTTTCCGGTCACAGTCCGTCTCTGCACTGCATTACCTGAAGCGATACCCATTCCACTCAACTCTCTGCGACAGTGCTGTGCGGGTTGCATTTCTATTACGTCATGATTTCGCAGTGTTTGGCAACCACTGATTATGATGGTGATGGTAATGATGATGTGATGGATTAATAGATAAACATAGCATATATCCCTTTAGAAACACGAAACTGCGTAGGAATCACATGATTGCTTCTATGCATTCATGACGTTTCCATCAAAATGAGGTGATGTGATCAGCATCAAGCATAGACTGTCTTTAACCTCTTCCCTTACTATATATTTGACCAGTTTTGGTGAAAAAAGTGTCATATTTTTTTATTTTCGTAAAGTGATCATTTAATATTGCAGAATCACTGTACATCACTAATTTTCTTACATACTTAAAAAATCACTATGGAATAGACATACAATCATACCTGAATATCCCGAGTTATCTCGTACACCTTGATTCCAGCTCTGGTAGTTGTCCCACTTTGATTTTCTCCTGAACTATTTACCAACTCATGTTTTTTATGCATTAATTTATGAGGTACAATACCAGTGCTGTTATCAAGGCGTTAAATGTTGCTTGTCGTGTGATAGACTCGAAAGCAGGGTATTACGCATAGTGGCACATTGCATTCCGGACAGTAGTATCTGCTCTCCTATATGAGAGCGTTTTGGGAAGAATGGTGTAGCAGTCATTGAATATTTGTACCAGTACATCTGTTCTTCAGGTTTGTGAATAATGTTCTGCAGTATCACTATGCCTAAAAGTACACGTATTTCAGAGTCTGTAGTAGGCCGCCACGAATTATTTTCAGCATTCTGTGGACACTTATTAGCATGCCGAATCGTCTCCTCGAATATAATGTTGACGAGGTCATTATCAAAGAATAATTAAAAAAATTGAATTATTTTTATCAGAAACAATGTTAAAATTTCAGGAAATGGGGACCTCGGAGGTGCAGAAGAAGTGGTGCCAGATGTCTTCTATTCAAATCACTGTCGAAAAGACGCGATATCAACTGATCTGAATTTGTATGTTCGTCTATAACTTCGTCTTCTGATATCGATGTTTCATTTCCTAATCTTCTACAGGAATATACTCCTGATCAAAAGTTTCGGAATCACTAACTTGATCCATCTTTACACAAAACAGCACAAAAACCACTAAAGACAAACAGAAACCGCCAAAACTAACTAGCATCTACTCACTACTGTGTGTGAATGCTATATGAGCATAGAATTCCACTCGCAAGGAAGAAGTGCAAAAAACACCACCAGATATAGCAATATCACTAACTTCTGTAGCCATCTAGCGAGGAAAGGTTTAATTAAAGAATGGAAACTTATATATTAGGGATATAATCCTTAGCAGCGAAAGTGGGACTCAAACGAGTTAACTCGGGTTAATAAATTTTGACACAAGTTAGCAAACCGAGTTAACTCGGGTTAATCAGGGAAGTGGTTAACTCACGGGTAAAGAACCGATATTTAATTTTACAGGAACCATTTGACAGTTCAGAAAGTTTCGGCAACTAGAAAGATCCCTCCAACGACTGTAGTTGAACCTGGGACCTTCGGATTAAGTCAGTTGCCACACCATCTCAGTTACTCGATCGCCTGATGATGAGAGCCGTTATGATGAAGACATAGGGCATTCCTAAAATCGTGTATGGAATTGAACATTTCTTCATGGTAAAAAGTCATATTAGCATTTTTCTCAGCGTGTTCTCTCTTATTCTCACGAGAGAAGATAGCGTAAAGCTTTACATATATATTTCTAGAATTTCCATATCTATTACTGCCGCCCAGCGTGTGCTATACAAATGTGACTTGTCATATATAAGTCTCTGTACAGTCTAAGCTGCAATAAATATGAGGACTGCACATCTGCAGTAAGATTCTTTCTTGCAGCTGGAAAATTCCGATAAGAACATCAGAGAATGCATTACAGTGCATGCCGGCGCCGTTCAATTTTACTATAAAGATAGCCAGCCTTCGACTCATACTTACTTGTTCCATAAAAAGAAAACTAATTATTCACAAAATATATAATTTGTTGGTGGGCTACTACAAAGGCTTTACCCGATTTCATAGCCTTGTATTATGAAAAGTATGAGACATACATTATTGAAAGTTATACCAATAAAAAGAGAAACTCATCAAGTTTTTGGTGCAAGTGCTCGATGTGACCTCCTCGACAAACATCCACTCGGTAGTCTTAACTCCTGCCACACCCGCCGGAGCATATCACGATCAACTCTAGCCACTGCCGCACGGATCCGGTTATTAAGTTCAAGATTAACTGGCAAAGGAGGTACATACACTTGATCTTTGACAAACCCCCATAGAAAAAAATCACAGGGAGTGAGATCTGGCGACCGAGGAGACCAACGGAGAACACACCGATCGTTGTTAGAAGCCCGTTGATGTGGTTGATGCCTCAGTGACATGAAGATAAACCAGGGTTTTTATTTCAACAAGATGGGGCTCCACCACATTACCATCTGGAAGTGCGTGAGTATCTTAATGAGCATCTACCACAACGTTGGTGTGGACGGGCTTCTAACAACGATCGGTGTGTTCTCCGTTGGCCTCCTCGGTCGCCAGATCTGACTCCCTGTGATTTTTTTCTATGGGGGTTGTCAAAGATCAAGTGTATGTACCTCCTTTGTCAGTTAATCTTGAAGAACTTAATAACCGGGTCCGTGCGGCAGTGGCTAGAGTTGATCGTGATATGCTCCAGGAGTTAGACTACCGAGTGGATGTTTGTCGAGGAGGTCACATCGAGCACTTGTAGCAGCTGATGGACCAAAAACTTGATGATTGTCTCTTTTTATTGGTATAACTTTCAATAATGTATGTCTCATACTTTTCATAATACAAGGCTATGGAATCGGGTAAAGCCTTTGTAGTAGCCCTTATGTTAGTGAAATTTAATCAAGCAAATTCAAAACCAAAAAGGAATTCAGAGCACTGAATAAATGCGGTACATAGAAATGAAACTATGTTGTGTTGCATTAATATTATAATGTATGAAAAAGGATCTTCTGAAAGGTACATCCTTGATCTTTCTGTTAAATAATCTAAGCAAAGCAGTGATAAACCAGAAGATATACGAGGTCGGACAATAAAATAATGGGACTAATTTTTTCCCCGCCTGATGAGGCAACCCTGCAGCCTCTTACCAGAGATATGTTTGACCTTGGTTCTCCCTCACTCGGATTCTAACTGACACCACCCTACAAGCCGTAAGTGTGGAGTAACTGCTCAATTAGTAGAGTTGTGTGTTTGTTCCTCATCAATGCAATGGAATCCCACAATATTACGCTTGTGTGAAACTCGGTGAAAATACCATGGCAACGTATGGAAAGCTTTCTTATATTCTCCTCACCAGATCCTGAATATATTAATCACTAGACTTCGTGGAATTGCCACGAGAATCGTAAGGTTTACTACGCTCGCGGTATAGACTGTATGAGAAGGGGACGTGCAACGGATGGAGTATGCATCTGATGTAAACACTCAGCAGAATACTGCGGTTACAATAAAACCTGTATCCTGCATTCAAGAAATATGATGAATGATCATTGAAGTAGCAAATGTCTAAACATGTAAATACACAATTATTTTGTAGTGAGATATATTAACTCTTAAAATTTAATGTAATATACTCACATCATCCTTGAATATGTGCATTGCAGTGAAGAGTTACGTACATTTTGAGCGACTGCAAAGTAACCTCCTCCGATGGTCACTTAAACAGTTTTTATTTTGGAAAAATGTACGTTCAACATCACACGATGTTATAGGTGCATATTTGAAGAACGGGAAGTCACTATTTTTTAGCACACCAACTTCACACGTCTTGTCGTGACGTGATAGTACATCATTTATAGTACAAAGTTGTGAATAGGCAGAATTTTTAGCAATACTGTTTCTCAACTTACATTTCACTTTTTCTGAAATTAGTGATAACGATTTGTGATACTTTATCAACTATATTAAGGGCTTTTGAGAGTTGTAGTTTAGACGATTCTAACAGGGTGATGCTTTTGGACACGATTTTAAAATTAGAATCAATGAACAGAATATCTTCCAATAGCTGTTCAGATTTTACAGCTGCAACAGCGGAACTGTCTGTGCTATCTAATGCATCAATTAGGGCCTATCTCCATTATTTTGCCGTAATATTCTGTATAATAATTAACAGCATCCAATCACGTTTTTAAACGGGTCAAGAATGGCTGCGGGGGTAAGGGTATTCCAGGGGCAATTGTTTGGAACAGCAACACTCTCATTGTAGTATGTTTGATTGAATTCTTGTCTGCACTGAACTAATGTTAAGCTTTGACTATTCCAACCACAGTAATGCAAAAACAAGTGCTTACATAGGTATACATTAGCTGTAGCTGCTCTATCTATTTGGACCGGTCACAACTCTTAACATGAACTGCTTATACTACGAGACTGGGCGGTCGCTCACCTCCTCTATACTACCGTACATCGACAACCTGATTGCATGCTGCGTGTGGCAATTCAACGAAGTCTATTAATCACGCTTATTTATTTTATCACTGCCATGTATTTGATGTAGCCTACTTGACAAAAATTCAGCGATAGAAATAGTGCCAAGTCATCCAAATTGCCAACTTAACTACAATGTCAAGCTTCCACGTCGATTACAGATCCCTCAACAATGCCAGGAAGACAAGGAAGAAATTGAAACCGAAATTGGAAGTAAGGAGCCATAAAGTCGAGCGCCAGATCGGGTCAGGTGGCTGGCGACCTTTCTGCCTAGCGGGGGATTTGGTCGGGATCAAGATATATCACTCCATTGTTAGGAGTGGTGGAAACTGCTCCCTCACGACAGATGAGGCTGTCAATGCCAGACTGGAGCTTTATTGTCCCTGCTGCGGTGTTCAACACTTCCTAGTGAGAGCCGACGCTTGTACTGCAAATACACGTACACAACTTCAGTCTAATCCACGTATTGTAATTGAAATCACGAGAAAATGCATTTTATACATTTGTGAATTTCAAGCGACTGCTTACGTGGACTGGAACAGGATAATTAATATTCATATTACCGTATTTAGTTACTAGCCTAATACTTAAAATAGTAAATTATGCAACGAGTCTATAATGGTAGTAATTAAGACGCGAGTATGTTTGTTTATGAAACGAGCGCTTGCGCTCGTTTCATAATTTTCATACGACCGTCTTAATTACCATTATAGGCAAGTTTCATACGACTTTTTATGCTCGACCATATTTCTAACTTGAAATTATTCCTAAGTATTCATATTATTCTTATCTGACTGGGGAGCGGAACTGACCTTATGCAATATCTCGTAAATTGTGAGATGTGCGCAGACGTGAAAGTATTGATTTTTTCCGAGAAACAAATGTCATTGACCTTGATATAATCTAGAGAGTAAAATAAACATTAATCGTGATATAACCTTGAAATTGATTTAGACATTGAAAAACGAGATGACAAATTGAATTTATTTGAATATTATTTACAATTAACGCTAATTATTATAGTAACAGAACATAACCTTCTGCGACAGTATTGGATTTCCAGCCTCCGTAACGTTTCGCTAGTTGTCTTTCGATTGCATATCCGAGAATAATTGATACTTGCGCTTTCATATTGCTACAATGGTGTTTTCTGATTGGTAGAACACCTGAACTTTTATGAATATGTGTACTTTAATGAGGTCTATTAAAGGGCTGCTACCAAGTGTATAATTACTACATGTCGGCATGGTCGAGCATAAAGTATATTAAAATATAGAGTTTCTATTTCTAGTTGTTCGTCTCATAAATAGAACATCTGATATCTTTTGTACGTATTTACCAAACCTGGTACTTAAATTGAGCATAATTTTTTAAATATTATATTAAAATAAATGTTTCTCTTTTCAAATGAGAGTTAACGCAATGCTGCAGTTTCTTACCAAGCGTATAAAGACACACCTTCATTCCTGACTTTATACAGGGAACAAATGTCTGTGAAGTTTCTGCTTTAAACCCAATCTCTCTATCTTTCAAATTCTGGATTAAACAGAATGTCCCATTTATCTTGTGCACCTATTATAACTTCTTTGTTTGGAAAGGTATTGGAATTTTTGTTTTTGAGCGTCATGTTAAAACGACGGGCTAACATGAGTGTGGAGATTTGGTGCATGTAACTACATTATTGTACAATATACACGTGACGTCATCAATTTTTCAAATAGCACTACATACTTTGACCACGTTACATTGATTACACACATTAAAACGAGTTCAAAAATGTATTATAATGTCACCATCAATAACAACAACAAAATGCAAAATGAATGCCATCAGAATGTGCCGTTTGTTGTGGTGTCCCATTCATCTTGTGAATTAACTTACACAAAACGAAGGCGACTGACGTCCGTACACGTCGTGTGTTGTGTGTTTGCTGTCTTAACATGTAAACAAACAGAACTATCCACGCCAAAAGCCACGTACAGTGGCCTGCACGTTCTCCGGACCTGCCGCCACTCGACTTCTTCCAGTGGGGAGCTGTAAAGGACAGTGCGATCCAGAACATCCTGACAACACGAGACGACATGCAGCAACGCTTTCAACAGGCTTGTGTGTCCAATTAGCTAGCAACATGCCGGGCAGTCATACGGTCTTTCGGGGAATGCCTTCGAATGTGCTTTAATGTGAATGGTCACCATTTGGAACATCTTCTGTGACGCTCACAGCATAACATATCACATTGGAAGTACGTTTTTGTTTCGTTTTGTTGTTATTGATTAGGAAGGTGACATTGCGATACATTTTTGAACTCGTCTTAATGTGTGTAATCAATGTAACATGATTAAAGTATGTAGTACTACTTGAAAAATTAATGATGTCACATGTATCTTGTCCCATAATGTAGTTACATGCACGACATCTCCATACTCATGTTAGCCCCTCGTTCTAACATAACGTTCAGAAATAAAAATCCCAATACCTATCCAAACAAAAAAGGCCTTAATAGGTGCACAAGATAAATGGGACACCCCGTATAAGAATTTCTCTGTTATGAAAATTTATTCAAAAATAACATTTTTTGCAGGAAAAAATTAATTACTCCAGAATGAGTGTACTTAGGTCAATGGATTTTGGAATAGAGTTAGACATATCTGAAATGTGGAATAACTCTTCTCGGGTTCTCAGCCAAGTGAGTTGCAGATTAGCTTCCAAGCTTTCGACGGCTAGCTCTGCCATCTTCTTCAGGGAATGAAGTCATAGATAGATAGATAGGTAGATAGATAGATAGATAGATAGATAGATAGATAGATAGATAGATAGATAGATAGATAGATAGATAGATAGATAGATAGATAGATAGATAGATAGATAGATAGATAGATAGATAGATAAGATTAGATTAGATTAGATTAGATAGATAGATTAGATAAGATAAGATAAGATAAGATAAGATAAGTTAAGATTTAGATAGATGGATGGATAGATAGATAGATAGATAGATAGATAGATAGATAGATAGATAGATAGATAGATAGATAGATAGATAGATAGATAGATAGATAGATAGATAGATAGATAGATAGATAGATAGATAGATAGAATGATAGATAGATAGAATGATAGATAGATAGATAGATAGATAGATAGATAGATAGATAGATAGATAGATAGATAGATAGATAGATAGATAGATAGACAGACAGACAGACAGACAGACAGACAGACAGATAGATAGATAGATAGATAGATAGATAGATAGATAGATAGATAGATAGATAGATAGATAGATAGATAGATAGATAGATAGATAGATAGATAGATAGATAGATAGATAGATAGATAGATAGATAACAGTAAATAACAAATCAAAGAGGCAGTCTGATTTAAGGAGCCAAATATTTCACTTGAACTCACCGAGCTTTGAACTCAAGTCTCTGAAATATAAATTTGACGTTGTAATCGCCCGAAATATAGTTTGTGTGAGAGGTGAAACTTTAATACATATTAACATTGCTTTTTAACTTTTCTCATTTTTTCTTAGCTCCCTTCCTGTTATAATTTCAGGGGTTTACACGATAGTTGGAAGATTCCTGAGGGGCGGGTTGATGAGGAGAGATTTCATTAACTCAGACGTGAAAAAGCACTCCTCTGTCTTATACATGGAATAAGAAAATTTTAATTAAAATCCGTAGTGTGAGGAGCAGTGGTTCTCAGCAGAAGAGAGTAGTAAGAGTTCACTGCATCTCGGAATCGTAGATAATAAAACGAATAAAAAGGAACTAGGAAGACGAGGAAGTTGCGTCAGGAGGAGAGGCTTGTTAGTAGGAGAGGAAATGCGCGAACTCGAAATGTAGTGATTCCACGTTCACAATAAGAGTAAAATATACTACAGAACACGTAAGTACAACAATACTTCTACTTTTATATTAAATTGACTATCCATTCTGTATTCATTATTCGTGATATCAGTCAAGATCTTTAGATTTTCACGATATTTAATTAAGACAGAAATTTAAAAGTAACTTTTTTCATGGACGACTTCCTTTTTTTTTTTTTAGATATGTCGATTTATACACAGAAATTCGTTTTTGCTCTTCTGGTAATAATTATTACACTTCTAGATTATACACAGCGCCAGCAAAGTCTCTCCGCACTGAAAACAGCAGAGCAGAGTAAGGTTGCCTAATTCCGTGACATTTTAATAAAGTCTATATGTATGTCAAAATTGTAATAACATTTTCAAATAACAACAAAATGACGTCATTTGATCCTTTAGCTACAGGTTTTACAACATTCAGTGCTGACAGTTTCACAAGTTTGATATATAATATATGATTCTTCATTGTTATACAGTGGACCCTAAATCCGTGACAGGAATCCCAATTCCGTGATAGTGGTTTCATAATTCCGTGAGTGATGTCCTAATTCCGTGATACTAAAATAATCCTCATTAACTGCTTAGAAAACAAACGTGTATTTGGAAAAACACTTTAAAGTCATGGTATATTGTTTTAATATGGATTAAGCAAGAAATTACAATATAAAAAGGGCCTAAGTGTCAAATTTCATAGAAAATACTTGTGTAACTACAGAAATACATATTACAAATTAATATATTATAAACAAAATAAACAAAGTTAAATTCAATGGAAAATTAAATTTGAATAAATTGAATTATTATCACAATTATTTCTCATTATTTATATTCCTAATAACAGTAGCAATAAGTAAGTGAAATATATGCCCTATTATTTTATTATAATTATAATTGATATTTTCTACAATTTATTTCTATTAATATTTCCACCATATATTTTCTTTCATAGACATTAATTTTCACAATTTAGCGCTGGCATCACTGGTCGATTGAGCCAGGAAGGAGAAATATGAAAATAAATCCGAAAATGAGAAAGCTCCCGTAGCACTATTATTGTCTCACAATGTTTAAATAATCATACACATTGATTCAGCTGACTATAATCTACAGTAATATATCATTTTTATAATTTTATATTACTTCATACCTGAAATATAAAATCACTTAATATTTTAAGAGAAAAATTCGCTCCGGCGCCGGGGATCGAACTCGCGTCCTTGGTTCTACGTGCCAAGCGCTCTGACCACTGAGCTACGCCGAATTCAATCCACAGTACCGGATCGAACCTTCCTCCTTCGATGTTCCCATTTGTGGCCTGACTCCAAGTTAGTCATATACTGGGTGTTCATTTCAAAGTGTGTCACGACGTCACTGTTGATGAGTCAGCGATTTGAAGCGAGTTTCAGCTTTTGTGTCAGAGAAGTTGCCTATTAATCAAGGCGTTCAATCTGAACTTGAGAACGTGTAGGGTATAACTTGATCGTCGTAGCAACAGATGGCGGTCTGTACGGTCTGTGTACTACCATAACCTCTTTCGAACTGTGTTTTGCGCGGCCAAGTCGTACGCAGGGTATTTGTTATCATTGGTTGCTTACGGCAACATTCCACAACACAAATCAAATGCTCCGTGTCCATGTTGACCGTACAAGTTAATGTAAACAAATACGTAAGTAATCGTCTTAACCCTCTCCCCATATCCCGACAGTAAGAAAAAACTCACCTCAGTACATGTTTCGAAACAGTTCACATTCCTGCCACTACCGGCGTTACCGTACGTATCGGTAAGTACTCTTCTGGATGAACGCCGTACTTGCTAGGCAACTTCTCTGTCACATAAGTAATACACCTCTGCGGAAGTGTAGGAAGATTGAATTCTCTAGGCTCATCGACTAGCCACATGACGGCATACAGCGAGCCGTGACACACTTTGAACTGAACACCCAGTATATGTTGACGTGTGTCCAATGTCAACTGCCATTATACTAGGAGCGCACTCAGCTGAGTGACTTGTTTGGCCGAGAATCCACAGTTATTATGCACTGCAAGTTCTCAGCTAGATGCTAATATACGCGTGGCAGAGATGTGAATATGTGACGTAGAAACATGTGAGAAAGTTTGATAACGTTCTTGCAACAAAGTTGCATGTTGTAAACACTGTGTGTGTTACAGAAGAGAGTGAAAACAAGCCTATATAAAATGTTTGTACTGTTCAGTGGCACTTTGTTCGGACCACTTTATTTCGAATCCACACTATCATATTTAAGGTGAGTCACAAATTTAATACACATTTTATATTGAAATTGAATTTGTATTTGAGCAAGAGCACTCTATCAATGTAAGTTAAGAGAAAGAAAAGATAGACTAGAGCATACCTGCACAAACAGCGCTCAACGAGCGCGCGCGCTCCTTCGGAGCGGGAGAGCGGTGTTTAGCGCTCGCCGAAATGGAGAGGAAGATACGTCAGAATGACATAGACTTGCTGTAGGTAGAGGAGAGGGAAACGACCACTCTGTTATCTAGAAGAGTGCAGTGTGTAGGCCTATTCTCAGTAACTGTTTCACGTTGCTTACCTACTGCTACAGTACAGTATGGAGGAATCTAAAAGACGGAACATAACATTTAACGATTTACAGCTCGAACTTATTGATCTTCAATGTGAACTAAGGGCTAAAGATCGTTTGAATAATACTACTAGCCTGGTTGAGTTTTACAAGACTAAACATTAGCAATAATATCCACGACTACACATGCTGGCTGTGAAAATGACTGCTATGTTTGGCTCAACATTTATAATTGTGATAAACTGTTTTCTATAATCAACTTTAATAAAGGCAGACATCGAACATCTGTAACTGATGTTTCATTACGATCAGAAGGCTATTGTTCCTTTCAGCTGCCAACAGCATAAAACCTCGTTTTCATGTACTGATAAATAAAATTATAACAAAATGATATTGTACATTTAAGTAGCTAACTTATAGAATTTATATTACTTCTGTAAAATAAATATTTCTTATTAATTAATAATAGTCCAAGATAGTTTTGCAAACAATGAACGGGAATTCATTTCATAAACACTCGTAATAGTACTTTTGTGTATATTTTGTACGAGATCATCCCTTCTTCCAGTCCACCCTTACACAGAGCGCAGCTAATATCTGCATTCCGCTCGTGAGCTATGAGCCGGCTCGGAGAGCGCAAAACTTGTGCAGGCCTGGACGAGAGCATTAATGCGGAAGCTATGATACGATGTCGCAGCACTATGGGAAACCGAGTGTGCGCAAGAACAGGCATAAGTAGCATCGATTTTAAAGTCATTATATTTCGTAAACGAGGAAAAAGCGAAACGAACGACTATCACAAAGTTTCTTAACGAACTAAAAATAGCTTAAATATGCATTTTAATTAAATACAAGGACCACAACTTGGGACGGTTCCCTTGTAAGATTTTTTTAAATTTTATTTCGTAAGAGGTTTGCTCCACTGAATATCACCGAGGCTAGTACACCACTACGTCACGTATTTTTTTTTTTGCACAACATGAAATTATATCGAACTAGTGGCTTGTGCAGCAAATGCTACAAACTAAGTTCATTAGACGTTCAAATAAACATTTTTCAGATTTATTTTCGATGAAGAATACCAGACATTCTGAAAGTTATTCGCTTCCATAATAATGAAACATACTCCCTCTGAATGGTTTTTTTGCCAAATACTTTTTTCTTGAACCTGTCCACCTTCAGTTTTTGAGTTTTTAACGCAAAAACGTAAGTAACAATGTGAGGACGATCAGTGGGTTTTTCAGGTGGGAGTAAAGTAATAGCTATTTCAGGTCATTGTGGATTGTAGGCGAGAGTTAAAAAAAAAATATCAGGTGTGCTATGCTTTCGAACAATAGACATAGTATCTTGGTATAGGTGCTGCATGTTTCTTGAACTACCTTGAAATGTAGAGGGTAAAATCATTTTATCCTGCTAAGAGATCTTGCTGAAATGATCGGGAGACTACAAAATCTTGAAGACGTTTTATTTTATCAGTAAGTAATACCTTTTGGTCTTTCCTTAGGAACTTTAATTTTTTCGCTCTCTCGAACCAATACTGAACAGAATCACGCATATAAATCTCTACACCACACCGCCATTAAATAAGTTATATAAAAATGACCCACCCTACTTCATTAATAACTATCGAAATATTTGAAATTATTACCTTACCTAAGTTTTGTAGTTTTCAGAAACATATACTACATATATACTATATATCCGCCACTCAGTAAATTACAGAAATGAAGATCTAATTTAAGATATTCTCTACATCTACTTAAATAACCCCAAAACGTTTCACTTTCATATAATGAAAAATAGTAACTATAACGATATTTCATTTCTAATGGTAATAATGTCATCAAACCAACTCAGGTTTTGTAGTTCTTAATATGCAATACACAGCTGTACTCAGAAAATTACACACCACAGACTCAGACCTGTAAATTATTTTTAATAAGTCTTGAAGTTTTTAATAACCAATTGAATTTGAGCTCTAAATATGTAGCATTGTTGCAGATCATGGCCTTCGTGTAATATTATTTACTGTAGTGTGTGTTTTGTTTTATTCTGAAATGCAATTAGTTCTTAAAACTGACGACAGATGGATTTTGGAAAATTGGAAAATTATGTTGAAAAATTTACATTTCACTGAAAACTACTATTTTTCTGAAAAAACTTTGGGTTCCAAGCTTCAAAATGAGGGGTCATTTATTGAAATCCGTTGAGCTGTTTTCCTGTAATTTCCATTACCATTTGAAATTATATATATAGATTACGAAAAATATGTCAAATGAAGAGTGTTTGTGAGATGAAATCGATAAATTTGAGGGAAATGGTAAAACTTTGGATAAATCTTTACCCTCCGATGTTCTTCACCACGTGTCATTAAGGTAAATGCTGAGAATCGAAAACGAGTTCACGAAATGATAAGGGTCCGCTTTAACACAGAACTACAGGGAGGGGCATCCGTTGAATACATGGGAATTTCTTTTACAGTAAAATTCTCTTCACACCTGTTGGAAGAAGATGCAGCGGATCGACTTACTGAATGTAGATGGCGATACGAGATATCACTTCAGTGAGAGAGGCCTACTCTAGGCAAACCACATCAAACCTTTGCAGTAAAAAATTCACAGCCACCAAGGAGTTCGACTCTCTCGAGAGACCAACTCAGCCACTGCGCATAGACTTGACTACGAATTTGTTACAAAGAGACGTGGCATTCAGTACATGGTCGTACCTGCTCACCTAAAATGAATTTATTAAAACTTTTTCTTTATTTAGAAGGAAGCTCTCGGCAAAGATTTTAAATTTCCTACAAAGATTTGATACAATACGGTGGCAACATGACTACAATTCGCAAATACTTTTAATGCGTTCTTCAGTATGTTCTTGGGTACGAACACATTGATGATGGTAGCGTGGCTGGTATACCTGGTAAAGTTTATCTTGTCTCAGTAGCAATAAAACTAAGTCCCTTCAAATGAGGGTGGAGATTATAGGAGGGTTGTAAATTTTCAGGATTCCTTTCAAAATCTTGTTATTTTACAGGCTGCCGGAACTCAGTTTCTTGAAAGACAAGCTCAGGGAAGGAACTATACAGTACGAAGAGAGATATTTTGTTATTTTTTCATTTTGCGCTACAGAATGTATCAACTAGTCCCTTCCGCCACTGGATGGATGGACGGCACCGCTCCGCTTCCCCCATCACCATAACAATACAGACGAAGTAAGACATATCTCCTTTCTCTCTCTTTTCACAGTGAGACAAGATACATCACACAGACTTTAGATTGGTGAGGAAATGACTCGCTAGAATCATACAAAACCGCACACGTTGAATCATAGCTGGTCACTATACTGCCAGTGTTGCCATACCTACTGATTAAGCAGAAGATTTCCTGTTTTTCCATTGAATCTACTGCTCTACATCTTTTTTTGTCAAAAGTCCGAATTTCTCTTTCGTTTTTGGCATGGTGAATAATATAATATGTAATAAATTTAAAATCCGGGCATAGTACCAGGTGACTGCAGCATGCCAAAAACGAAGGAGAAATTCGGTCTTTTGACAAAAAAAATAAATAATAAGGCATGGGTGTTTGAGAATAAGGTGCTTAGGAAAATATTTGGGGCTAAGAGGGGTGAAGTTACAGGAGAATGGAGAAAGTTACACAACACAGAACTGCACGCATTGCATTCTTCACCTGACATAATTAGGAACATTAAATCCAGACGTTTGAGATGGGCAGGGAATGTAGCACTTATGGACGGATCCAGAAATGCATATAGAGTGTTAGTTGGGAGGCCGGAGGAAGAAAGACCTTTGGGGAGGCCGAGACGTAGATGGTAGGATAATATTAAAATGGATTTGAGGGAGGTGGGATATGATGATAGAGACTGGATTAATCTTGCTCAGGATAGGGACCAATGGCGGGCTTATGTGAGGTCGACAAAGTACCTCCGGGTTCCTTAAAAGCCAGTAAGTAAGTAAGTAAGTAAGTAAGTAAGTAAGTAAGTAAGTAAGTAAGTAAGTAAGTAAGTAAGTAAGTAAGTAAGTAAGCAAGCAAGTAAGTAAGTAGGTAAGTAAGTAAGTAAGTAGGTAAGTAAGTAGGTAAGTAATCGGTTAACTTATACAAGGAATCAAATTTCTCGAGCAGTCTTTAAAAGCAACTGAAGGGCTCCCTGTAAAATGAGGGTGGCTGCACGTTTTGGTCAAATTAATGTTTAGCTGTTTCATACGTTCAAAAATATGCCCGATCTTTTAGTGGAAAAATCGTGTGATTCCTAGCATTTGGTAGTAACTTACAGTGAAATTGAAATTGAGCTAGTAATCGTTTCGTTTGAAAATGGAGGCTGCTCCTGGAGCTATATACAGGGTAAACCGTAAGTAATGTCATTCATTTCAGAGAGTTATTCTTTGAGATATTTCAAACACAAAATTTTAATATAATTTAGCTCGTGTGCTTCCTTTTCGAGATAAAAATAGTTTTATATGAAACATTTCAGAGCGTGTTTGAGGAAAGCAATTGATTTAATTCCCAATATGCTCAGTCAATTTAAGAAAGCAGTGTATTATGATAATAATAATAATAATAATAATAATAATAATAATGATAATAATAATAATAATAATAATAATAATAATAATAATAATAATAATAATTCTTTCTTTATACTGGCAGAGTTAAGGCTATAGTGCCTTCTCTTACACTCTACCAGGTTACAAAGTATACAAGCAGTTAAAATTTAACAAAAAGTTAAAGAACAGAATACTAACATATTACAAAAAAATTAATAATAATAACATAATAAAATCGACACTAAACAACATGAAAATAATACAATAATAGAAAAAAAGTAAAATACATTGGAATATAGTAAAAGCAACTCATTTAGTACAAATGGTTAATATGGAAAACGTAAGGTAGAATACAACAAACTGGAATGTAATAAAATAATAATAAAAAAGAAAAGAAATACGAATTTAAAATAAAATTCACAAATAAAATGGCTATGCTAATAAATTCATCGGCTGATAAAGAGAACAAAAAGGGGAAAGGAAGGAAAGAAATATGTAGCCTATATTTTTAAAAATACTATCGCAGAGAAAAGGGTTTATAACTGAAAGGAATCGGAATTGAAAAAGTGCAATTTTAATTTTTTTTTTGAAATAGACAATGTCCGACAGTCTCTGACATGTTGTGATAGAGAGTTCCTGAGATGGGCTGCAGAGACCGTGAAAGATGAAGAGTAGAAGGATGTTCTGTGTTTAGGAATGGAGAGTGTGGTATGGTGTTGTGAGCGAGTATCTATTTCGTGAAATGAGGAGTAATACGTGATAGAAACATTTTTAGTTTTGTCCTTCAAATTTGCAGAAATTTTATCCGAACAAATGTAACTTCTCTTTCTGCAAAGGAGGCTAACATATTTGAAAATGCAATAGAATCATTCTAGAAAGTCATAGCGCTAATCTATAAAAACTTACTTCAGAATTGTGTAATGGTAACAGGTTTTAAACTTAAAAGAGGCTGTTTTTATACCCAAATTACATCAACACACCTTACTGGACTATGAGATCGTACAGCGAACAATTTTGAATAGGTACTGAGTTTCGAAACCCCTATTGCGAAGTTCCTATAATCAGCATAGGACTGTGGGCTCGTGTGAGGCGGTATTGACTAGGAGGTTTAGGAAGCCAACAGACTCAGGGCAACATTACTGCTTGTATTCACAGTGTCGCCAGCAGTACATTTACGTTCATGGCGACATGTCTCCCCTTTTTCACTGAAAGCCACAATCTACTCCCCACAGACCGCGCGTTTACATAGGTCACCTCCATAGAAATGCTTCAACTTGTTTAATAACAGCCGAAAATCGCAATAGGTGCGAGTCCGTTTCTGTAGTGAGAAGCCCATTGATCTCAAGTGAAACTACACTTGTACGTCTGCCCGCGTTTAAATCCTCCTCAAGGTATATTGCATACACACAGAGGGAATCTGCGCCTCTACCCCTAGTCTCCTCCAGCACACACAAGAAATTTAATCAAGAGTAATTTCAAACACCTCCATCCTCAGATTAATTCGTAAATGAAATATAACGCTCAACTTTATTTATATAACCAATATTGGTCTATAGTGGAGACTGTTGTACCTTCAGCATTTGAACATTTTTTATTTTTTGCTTCTACCTAGAGGACTCAAACTAAAGTAGATTGTAGAGAAAGCAGCTAAGTAGCTCTGGTCGTAGTTTCGGTTTGACTTAATTACAAAGTGTGAGTTCTGTAAACAAAATAATTTTTTTCAGTACCAAAAGTAAAAATTTCGTTCATTGATATATGTTTTCTAACACAAAACCAGATTGTATTTGTTACTATTCATTAAGTATAATGTGTTCTGTATCATCTGGTGAGTAATAACACATTTTAATTTCCATGATTTATTCGAATCTCTAGTTCTGGGAGCCATATTTGTTTAAAAGTGCACCCTCTTGTACCTTTGAGCACAAAAAATCTTGTACAATGGAACATGTTCCAAGGTACGCGATACTATCGGTTTTTGTATTTCTTTTATTTTAAGATCATGTCACGAAGTAAGTCTGGAGCTAAGAGGCCCCCAATTGATACGGATGCCTTGAAGAAAGCTGTTGAAGCGGTTATTGCTCCTCCAGGAAATAAAATCTCAATCAGAGCAGCTTGCTCTGCTTTATGATTGCAAAAATATTTTAAATACGATTGTCAGTTTTTACAACTACATTCCCACCCATATTCCATGTGTTCCAACTTACAAGAGGGTATGTTCGAAAGTATATGAACCTGTTGTACCTTTGAACAGATTACACATCCCTTCATTTTATTTTTTCCATCCTTAATAGATCTGTAAAACAGGAAAATACATACAGGAAGTTGTAAAGGAATCTTCAATAATTATTTCAAGCATTTTTTTATTTAAAAAATTTCATTTCCTAAAATTAAAAATAATAAAATGTGAAAAGTGTTTAAAGGTACAACAGTCTCCCCTATACATATGATTCAATATCTTAACTTCCTGCATTGCTATCTCATTTACGGTAAAGCTAGTGGAGAAAGAGAAAATTTCAACTTTTGCCCGGTTTCATTAAACGGGATTTAATATACAGGGTGATTCACGAGGATTACCGCCACTTACGGAGTTTATTTCCGAAGACATTCCGAGCAAAAAATGTTATATAAACATTTGTTCTAATCTCAATATTTTCAGAGTTATATTAATTTTAAATTATTTGTAATATACCATTATTTTTTAGTTTTAAGGGTAAAAGAATATTACAGATAAAGAATTAACTATTCAGAAGTGTCATTTCTTTAATCAGCTAGTATTCTGAAGCTAAAAATGTGTTGTCAATTCCATAGTTGCTTCGTACTTACTTACTGGCGTTTAAGGAACCCGGAGGTTCATTGCCGCCCTCACATAAGCCCGCCATTGGTCCCTATCCTGAGCAAGATTAATCCAGACTACCATCATATCCCACCTCCCTCAAATACATTTTAATATTATCTTCCCATCTACGTCTCGGCCTCCCCAAAGGTCTTTTTCCCTCTGGCCTCCCAACTAGCACTCTGTATGCATTTCTGGATTCACCCATACGTGCTACATGCCCTGCCCATCTCAAACGTCTGGATTTAATGTTCCTAATTATGTCTGGTGAAGAATATAATGCGTGCAGCTCTGCATTGTGTAACTTTCTCCATTCTCCTGTAACTTCATCCCTCTTAGCCCCTAATATTTTCCTAAGAACCTTATTCTCAAACACGCTTAATCTCTGTTCCTCTCTCAAAGTGAGAGTCCAAGTTTCACAGCCATACAGAACAACAAGTAATATAACTGTTTCATAAATTCTGTCAGATTTTTTGACAGCAGACTAGATAAGAAAAGCTTCTCAACCGAATAATAACACGCATTTCCCATATTTATTCTGCGTTTAAGATCCTCCCGAGTGTTATTTACATTTGTTATTGTTGTTCCAAGATATTTGAATTTTTCCACCTCTTCGAAGGATAAATCTCCAATTTTTATAGTTCCATTTCGTACAATATTCTGGTCACGAGACATAATCATATACTTAACCATTTCGGGATTTACTTCCAACCCTATCGTTTTACTTGCTTCAAGTAGAATTTCCGCGTCTTCCCTAATCGTTTGTGGATTTTCTCCTAACATATTCAAGTCATCTGCATAGATAAGAAGCTGATGTAACCCGTTCAATTCCAAACCCTCTCTGTTATCCTCAACTTTCCTAGTGGCATATTGGCATATTCTAGAGCAAAGTTAAAAAGTAAAGGTGATAGTGCATCTCCTTGCTTTAGCCCTCAGTGAATTGGAAAATCATCAGATGGAAGCTGGCCTATACGGACTCTTAGTTGCTTCGTACAGAATTTTTTTTTCCCCGATTTTGACTACAAAATTACATTATTTTCTTACGCATTTATCACAAGAATTGTTACAAATCACACCACTCTTGTAAATTCTTTAGGATGCATAATTAAACTGTAAATAATCAAGTTCCTAAAGTCATATGATTTGTAAAAATTTTTGTGTTAAGTGCGTAAGAATGATGTAATATTTAGTTAAAAATGGAAAAACAAAATACGTACAAAGCAATTAACAACACATTTTTAATAACATATATCAAAATATAATTAATTGTCTATTCCGTCTTAAGCATTGATTACATATAAAAGAAAACACTGATGTGTTGCATCTTATTTAGTCTTAATACTAACGTTTTCGCCCTTTGTAGGGCATCTTCAGGTATGAGATATAACAGATACCATCTAAAATCAATTACAAAAACTTTGGTTTACATTTGGAAGTGACATAACTAGAGTAAAAATATGACATAGTGACAATATTAATCATCCAAAACAAAATTAAAAAGGATCATGTCAAATATTAAAAACAAATTAAAACGACGTAAGTTTGCATAGCTATGAAGTAATACTGAATACGTGATGTCGGCATACAAAGTAGATCTCAATACATTGGTGTCCTAAATATATTGTACTTTGCCAATAACTTGTTGAAAGTGAATAGAGAGAGTAGAAATCAATGTGCTGATCATAGTAAAATCAATAAATTACTAGAAATATAAAAAAAAAACCTGATATTACGAAATGTAGAATCGTAAAAGCAAATATGAACTGGCTAATTTCGATGGAGCGAGTAAAATCCCTGTTAAGTGTTCTGTGCTCTCCTATCTGAAAAACAAACGTATATCTATGATAGGTGAAATAGAGAAATATATTGAAATGCCATATGAAGGTATGAATGTACTTACAAAATCATGCGAAAAATCTAAATCATCACCGTACACTGGTTGTTGAAATGAAGGGATGTGTTTGTTGTACATGTAATCAGTTTAATTGAATAAACTGCATCCCGGTTGACTAGATGACAAAAGCTTCTCAACGGAATAATAACACGCATTTGCCATATTTATTCTGAGTTTAATTTTCTCTCGAATGTCATTTATATTTTCTACTGTTACTCCTAGATATTTGAATTTTTCCACCTCTTCTTCCAATTTTTATATTTCCATTTCGTACAGTTTTCTGTTCACGAGACATAATCATATACTTTGCTTTTTCGAGATTTACTTCCAAACCTATCGCTTTACTTGCTTCAAGTCAAATTTCCGTGTTTTTCCTAATCGTTTGTGGATTTTCTCCTATCTTATTCACGTCATCCGCATAGACAAGAAGCTGATGTAACCCGTTCAATTTTAAACCCTCTCTGTTATCCTGAACTTTCCTATTGGCATATTGTAGAGCGAAGTTAAAAAGTAAAGGCGATAGTACATCTCCTTGCTTTAGCACGCAATGAATCGAAAAAGCATCAGACAGAAGCTGGCCTATACGGACTCTGCTGTACGTTTCACTGAAACACATTTTTATCAATCGAACTAGCTTCTTAGGAATACCAAATTCAATAAGAATATTATATAATACGTGTCTCTTAGCCGAGTCATATGCCTTTTTGATTTTTTTTAGTTAGTTATTTAACGAGGTATCAACTACGAAGTTATTTAGCGTCAATGAGATTGATGATAGCGAGATGGTATTTGGCGAGATGAAGCCGAGGATTCGCCATAGATTACCTGGCATTCACCTTACGGTTGGGGAAAACCTCGGAAAAAACCCAACCAGGTAATCAGCCCAAGCGGGGGATGCCTTTTTGAAATCTATGAATAACGGATATACTGCATCCTTATATTCCCACTTTTCCTCCAATATGTGAGGCGTTCAGAAATCAACATGATTAACTCCTTTTCCAAAGATTTTGAGATATTCAAGGTTAAAGTTGAATACACACAATTGATTCTGTGTTGTAGTCAAGAATAATATTGCATTCTGTGGCCTTTTTACTGAACTATGGAGTTAATCACTTTGACCACTGAAAATATGGTCAATTTAATACATTGCCAACTTAGAAATTCTGAAATAACCAAAAGTGGAGTTCATCATGTTGACTTCTGAAAGCCCTCATGTGTCGAATACAAAAAAATCTGATCAATAGTCGATCTACAGGGACATCATTTTATTTTTACTTCAATTTTTATTGTACCTGAGTTTTTGAATGTACTTCACTCCCACCCCTTCTACTAATGAAGTTTCAACTGTTCTCCAGACAGAACCAAGGCCGCTTATAGTAAACAGCACTGAGTTACTGAGTATAGCACGTTCCAGAAATATGTTCGCGTTTTCCAGTGACGAAAGAACTTTTAACATTGAATCATATTTTCGCAAAGGTACTGTCCGTTTGCCTACGTCGCATCCCGATTTCCCCCACCTGCTTCTGCACGGCCCTCTGTAAAACCAGGCCTGTGTTAGCTCTTTTCTGAAAACATTAATTTCTGTTAGGAATTGGACGTTTACGTAATATTATACAACTGTTTAAAATAACTTAAATAAAAGGTCTCGTTAAGTAATTAACTGTCACGTGATTTCCCTCCTTTCTACGATCCTGCGGCATAACCACTTGGACGGACAGTAGATAGCATGTCTGAGTAATTTTATCTGTGCGGGTCGGGCAGAAGTGAAGCTTGAATTTACAGTACGTAAGGTACTCTCTTATAGAGTAGGTACAGAATTATTTCAACATGAGTTACTAGTACGAAGGACGAAACTGGTAATTGGAATTAGATGTAATAGTCTATATGCGATAATATGCACAAAGGAACTGAAGCCTGTAGGCTATCGAAATGAACGGCCACCATTTTCAAAAATGTGTTTAAATATTCATATTATGATTATTTTTCAATTGAACTTCATTCTCTATATTGCACGCTAATGTGCTGTAGACAGTATAATATACAGTGCATAATGAATACGTCCGCATGGATAGCTCAGTTCGTGAGTAAAAACACTTATTTTTAATACAGTACTGCATTTTGATTAAACAAAAACCTAATGAAAGTTATCGAATTCAAAATCGCGATATTTCCTAGTTTACGTACATTGATGAAGTACTTTTCTTCCCTCCTATACCTAGTAAAGTGATTTGTTTGTGTTTTACGCCAGTATCATCGAACTCCAGTTGTGGAAGGGGGTAACGAACAGTTTTTCCGGTTCTCTAAAGGTATAGCCAGGTTAATATTAAAAATGTTAGTAAAAATAAAATGATGTCCCTGTATTATGCCTAAAACGACACTGATGATCCCCAATAATTTCATCTACATATGGAGTTAATCTTCTCATTATTTTAACTTACAGTTAAATAAAATGAGGAGAGAAAATGTGAAGAGTCTGGAGACAAAATAGCGTAATCATTTTAATAACAATATCCTGAAATCTCTTGCGCACCGTACAACTGTGTTTGTTATGTATAAAGCATTGGTAAACGTTTCGGGTGGAAATCTAGTTAGTTCAGGAATAGGTTACGTGTCAGTAACAAGCTAAGTGTGTACATAGCCCTCCAATTTCGATCAGTCGCCTCAAGCTACGCGGCAGGTAGTCAATGCTGGAGATTGGCATGGGCTTCACGTGGAACTCGAAGATATGCTCCACTACATTCCAATACGGTGTCGCAGCCTTCAACGCTCGGCTTCAAATATCGGATGTTGAAATTGTCTTCATATTCTAAATACCCCTCGAATTCTTTTTATGCCGTAACAAGAGTTAAATGTACGTCCCCAGTGTTCTGTCACTAAGAAATTGTTTTATTAATTGTGTTGGAAAATGCCAATGTAATTGGATGAAAAGGAATTTCATGTAAGTGCTTACGGTAGGAAGGTTGCTATGGCAATCAGATGTTGAACGCAATAGAGAAGTCGTTAGAGGGACCAATATGAACTATGGTATTATCCGTTGCCTATTACTTCTCTTCTTGTTGATTTCCATTTATATAATAATAATAATAATAATAATAATAATAATAATAATAATAATAATAATAATACTTATTACTTAATGGCTTTTAAGGAACCCGAAGGTTCATTGCCGCCCTCACATAAGCCCGCCATTGGTCCCTATCCTGAGCAAGATTAAACCAGTCTCTATCATCATGTCCCACCTCCCTCAAATCCATTCTAATATTATCTTCCCATCTACGTCTCGGCTTCCCCAAAGCTCTTTTTCCCTCCGGCCTTCCGACTAACACTCTATATGCATTTCTGGATTCGCCCATATATGCTACATGCCCTGCCCATCTCAAACGTCTGGATTTAATGTTCCTAATTATGTCAGGTAAAGAATACAATGCGTGCAGTTCTGTGTTGTGTAACTTTCCCCATTCTCCTGTAACTTCATCCCTCTTAGCCCCAAATATTTTCCTAAGAACCTTATTCTCAAACAGCCTTAACCTATGTTCCTCTCCTAAAGTGAGAGTCCAAGTTTCACAACCATATAGAACAACCAGTAATATAACTGTTTTATAAAGTCTAACTTTCAGATTTTTTTACAGCAGACTGGATGACAAAAGCTTCTCAACCGAATAATAACAGGCATTTCCCATATTTATTCTGTGTTTAATTTCCTCCCGAGTATCATTTATATTTGTTACTGTTGCTCCAAAATATTTGAATTTCTCCACCTCTTCGAAAGATAAATTTCCAATTATTATATTTCCATTTCGTACAATATTCTCGTCACAAGACATAATCATATACTTTGTCTTTTCGGGATTTACTTCCAACCCTATCGTTTTACTTGCTTCAAGTAGAATTTCCGCGTCTTCCCTAATCGTTTGTGGATTTTCTCCTAACATATTCACGTCATCCGCATAGACAAGCAGCTGATGTAACCCGTTCAATTCCAAACCCTCTCTGTTATCCTGGACTTTCCTAATGGCATACTCTAGAGCAAAATTAAAAAGTAAAGGTGATAGTGCATCTCCTTGTTTTAGCCCACAGTGAATTGGAAACGCATCTGACAGAAACTGATCTATACGAACTCTGCTGTACGTTTCACTGAGACACATTTTAATTAATCGTACTAGTTTCTTGGGAATACCAAATTCAATAAGAATATCATATAAAACTTCTCTCTTAACCGAGTCATATGCCTTTTTGAAATCTATGAATAACTGATGCACTGTACCCTTATACTCCCATTTTTTCTCCATTATCTGTCGAATACGAGATATCTGGTCAATAGTTGATCTATTACGCCTAAAACCACACTGATGATCCCCAATCGTTTCATCTACATATGGAGTTAATCTTCTCAAAAGAATATTGGGCAAAATTTTGTACGATGTCAACAAAAGTGATATTCCTCGTATATTTTAATGTCGTACGTTATGAAAATAGATATGCATACCAAATACCGAGAACTTAAATTGACTAATAAAATAACTGCAAAGTGCTTATGAAAAATATCTTAATTTAAGTGAGGTGTGTAAGCTACGTAAATCTGTTTAAACTGTAGGTCTCTAGAACTCTATTAGAAGGTAGATGCCCTGAGAGGGAATGCACACAGACAAACATTTCCTGGAGTAAGTGAACCGTTTTAAAGGGGTTAAAAGGGAGGAAAGGGGGTTGATAGACCTGCGGGAAGACTTGACGCGGAGTTAAAAAGAGAGGTACACCCAATAAATCAATCGATATATCGGAATGCTATACGCACATCCTTATGTATCTACGTTAACAGATTGTTTTATGCAAACGAATACACTTCTTCAGTTCCGACATTTTCCGTAGTGGTTAAATATTAAATTAATTACAGTCACTCACTCACTCACTCACTCACTCACTCACTCACTCACTCACTCACTCACTCACTCACTCACTCACTCACTCACTCACTCACTCACTCACTCATTCAAGGATTTATTTTTTCGCCTCTCCTGTAAAAAATGCAAAAGTTTAGTTGTCCAACTTTGATACCAAGTTCCTCAAATGTCCATAAGCTATATTCTGACACCTTTACAAAATTTTTAAATATCAACGAATTTGTCAAAATAAAGCGAACATAATTAAAATCTCTATTGTTTTTACACAAATATACAAACATCCGGGTTTGTCCGTATTTGTAAAAGTTTCAATATTCTAAATTTTTGTTACGTTCTCTAGAAATAATTTTTCCGTTATAGGTCTGGCTGGAAACTATCCTTTTATTGGTCTTTATTTGAGAATCTGTGAAACGTGGTCTAGCAGACTGGATGGCAAAAGCTTCTCAACCGAATAATAACAGGCATTTCCCATATTAATTATGAGTTTAATTTCCTCTCGAATTTACTGTGGATATAATTATTAGGCAATTTTGATAATCCATAATTCTTCCGCTTTCCTCATTCCTCATGTTATCTAATATTCAACATAGCGCAGATCTTCTAAGGAAATCTATTTCTCTAAATTCTACTTTAGTTTTAATTTTTTAATGTAATATCCATTACTCTGCTCCATAAGCTGTCACACTACTAACAAATTTATATATATATATATATATATATATATATATATATATATATATATATACACATATTTATTTATTTATTTACTTATCAGAGCTTCCTCAAATTAGAGGTTGCCATAGAAAGCATACAAAACAAGAAAAAAAACATAGATAATGAATGATAACAGAGTAAGAAAAATATATAAAAATATATACACATATATACATATGTATACATAGGGCCTATACCGGTACATATATATATATACATATAATATATGTATATTACCGTTTTTGTTTTAAAATATATTTATCCAATAAAATTACCTTTAACCTTCTTATCGATCTTCTTTCCACTAACTTTTCTTTAATGTTTGCTCCTTTTGTACGTTTAATTGCTATTTATTTGAATTCCTTACATGATTTAATAATAATTCTCTTGGTTTTTTTAATATTGATTCACATAATTCTTCATTACCGACTGTCAAATAATTGATTTTTTAGCTTATACTTACTTACTTACTTACTGGCTTTTAAGGAACCCGGAGATTCATTGCCGTCCTCACATAAGCCCGCCATTGGTCCCTATCCTGAGCAAGATTAATCCATTCTCTATCATCATATCCCACCTCCCTCAAATCCATTTTAATATTATCTTCCCATCTACGTCTCGGCCTCCCTAAAGGTCTTTTTCCCTCCGACCTCCCAACTAACACTCTATATGTATTTCTGGATTCGCCCATACGTGCTACATGCCCTGCCCATCTCAAACGTCTGGATTTAATGTTCCTAATTATGTCAGGTGAAGAATACAATGCGTGCAGTTCTATGTTGTGTAACTTTCTCCATTCTCCTGTAACTTCATCCCTCTTAGCCCCAAATATTTTCCTAAGCACCTTATTCTCAAACACCCTTAACCTATGTTCCTCTCTTAAAGTGAGAGTCCAAGTTTCACAACCATATAGAACAACCGGTAATGTAACTGTTTTATAAATTCTAACTTTCAGATTTTTTTACAGCAGACTGGATGACAAAAGCTTCTCAACCGAATAATAACAGGCATTTCCCATATTTATTCTGTGTTTAATTTCCTCCCGAGTATCATTTATATTTGTTACTGTTGCTCCAAGATATTTGAACTTCTCCACCTCTTCAAAGGATAAATTTCCAATTTTTATATTTCCATCTCGTACAATATTCTCGTCACGAGACATAATCATATACTTTGTCTTTTCGGGATTTACTTCCAACCCTATCTCTTTACTTGCTTCCAGTAAAATTCCCGTGTTCTCCCTAATCGTTTCTGGATTTTCTCCTAACATATTCACGATTTTTTAGCTTATAGTTATTATAATCATCTTTCAATTTTCTTACAATATACAGTATAATTATTACATCATCATACTCGTCTGTTATTATTAATTGAATTTTCGCAAATAATAATGTATATACAGAATTCTCCCCTTTAACTAGGTCCATACTGCTGCGTATCCTTTTCGATGGTTTAATTACAAATTTTTAATAATTTTGGTTAGAGAGTACTACCTTGTAAACCTATAGTAGAAAGCTATTAGACATTTTAGACATAAAATGGGATTCGCAGGCATATGTTTAACGTGATGGAAGACAGCACTGGACAAATACAGCGCAAGTATACACACAAAGTCGTTATGGGAGAAAGGGAAACCTGACTTTCCTTCTGGAAGTTGACTAAGGCTTCCCTGCACTTACTATTATGTACAAACATAGCAGATGATCATTAATGTAGCTGCCTTTGAAGACAGACGAATAAAAAACTTTCCACTTTCAAATATAGCATAACAAATACAATAGCCTACGAATAAATTACTACCATAGGCTGTTGATGTGCCGAACATATTCCATAAAACGCCTATAGGCACATTCTATATTTGGTGAACCACGTGAAAAAGAGATAATCCACTTTATTTATCTAGAACTTCAGCAAAAGAACTTGGGGCATGTAGCTACACCGAACAAGTTGCTTCAGTCATGTTATTGTTTTCTTTTCTTTTTGTGTGGTCACAAGGAAAGACAAGGGTATCGATTAATGGCCAAGCGTCCCTTTTGTTTTATTCTTTATTTACGAAACAGGATGAGCAAAGAAAGGCGGTAAAGTTGCCCCGAGTGGAAACTTCACTCAGTAAATTTCACACACACTGGAAATTGTATGTCACATATTTTCTGATGTAATTATCAATAACACTAGTCGTTTACATAAAATTTATATTTATGAAATATGCCCATGGCTTGTCAGTATATTTTTTCATTAATAATCTTCCTCGTATATAATCGTGAAAACTTTGTAACTAATTCAAAAGTTCATAGCATAAATACGCGTTAAAAAAATTACTTTCATATTCCGTCGGCAAGGTTATCGTGGTATCAAAAAGGAGTGCGTTGTATGGCAGTAAACATTTTTAATAGCCTCCCTATCAATATAAAAAATGAAACTCAAAACATAACATTATTTAGTGCTAAATTAAAGAAGTACCTAATTTCTCATGCCTTCTATTCTGTAAGTGAATTCATATATTCAACAACGCTTCATGAAATGGATACTAAAACTTTGTGTTGTACTAGTAGACTACATTGTAAATCTCTTCTGTATATGTATATTTCAACTAGACTTAAAAAAATTAAAACTTTATAGTTGTATTAAGTTTTTTGACTTGTTCCATATTCTAGATGTGAAACAATGTATGAATACCATGGAATATTAATAAATACAATACAATAGACCAATATAATATTTTGGCCACAAATTTCTGTCAGATTCAGCTTAAATCATCGACAGAGAAACTGAAGACTTATCTTAGGACTGGCGTTAGTCCCTTAGGGTGCTATTCATAGACATTTCGTAGCACGCGCTACGAGCGTACTAAGCTAGCCCCGGCTATCCAGTAGTTACTTGTACAGAATTCAAATCCTATCCTATCGCCAACACTGGTTTATGAATAAGAAAAACTCTGATCATCCACCGAAATCCCGCGCTAAAAATGTCTATGAATACGGCCCTTAACTTTTATTTATTCATGAAGGCTTTTAAGGAAAGTATTTTCATATCACCAGACAGAAATGCTATTTTTGAATGCCCAGTGCTGATTGGTTGATTTCACGTGAACTGAATCAGACATAGATCCTTGCAATTAAGGTGTTCAGGACCATTGTACGCCTTGCATGCGATGATTGTTTGAATCCGACGTATGGCACGCGTGGCATTCGCGAATCCGACGCTGACAGACGAGCCATCCTTCCTGAGATCTGCATGTAAGATCTTATCATCTACTGATGAGACCGAAACCAGAGCCCGGAGTCCCAAGCCCTTGGAACCTAGATCAGCATCGCAAACCCGCACTACTAGCCCTCATATAAGCCGGCCATTAGTCCCTATCCTGTGCAAGATTAATCCAGTCCCTACAATTACATCGCACCTCCTTCAAATCCATTTTAATAATATCCTCCAATCTATGTCTCAGCCTCTCCAAAGTCTTTTTCCTTCAAGTCTTTCAACCAGTTCCAGTGCAGTGAGTGAGTTGACAGCGAAATGAGTGTAGTGCTGAAAGGTACTTGTGCAGGTATGAACATATCATACTCGTGAGTTTTAGTGCAAACTTAGGGTTAATATACAATTTAGATTTACTTTAAATATTATTTTAAGTGCTCGTGCTTCATTTAATTTAGGATGCACCATATTATTATTATTATTATTATTATTATTATTATTATTATTATTATTATTAATTTATTACTAATTGTGTTTATTATTAATTGTCATTATTGAGTGTAATTAGTTACCACTGCCACCGGTCTTTTTACCCATTTGCAGTGTGAATACATACATGCATACATACATACATACATACATACATACATACATACATACTCTATATGCATTTCTGGATTCACCCATACTGGCTACATGCCCTATTCATCTAAAACGTCTGGATTTAAGGGGAGGCAGAGGTGAATATTTCAAAATCCACAAAATTTATCCGATTTGTTTGAAATTGATCATGGATACTAAGTATGTTATTAGTAATGGACATACCAAGTTTCAACTTTCTAAGTACAATAGTTCTGTAAATATTAATAATTTTATAAAACTTTATATAGTTTGATATAAAATGCTCCATGCACCATATTGTAAGAAATTTTCAATATTTCTTTTTATTTATATGTTCAGAGAAGATATATAAATACTGATAAGTATTAGTTTATTATGGGAATAATATAGTAATACAGTTATCTTGGTTTTAATTTCATACTTTTAAGGGCACAAAATAAAAAAACTAACATCGGAATATCAAAATAAAGATAATAAAAATGGAAAAAACCAAATTTTAATTTTTTATTCAGCTTTTTTTTTTTTTAATTTCACCTCTGCCTCCCCTTAATGTTCCTAATTGTGTTAGGTGAGGATACAATGCCTGCAGTTCTGCGTTTCACATATATTTTAATGTCGTCTATCAGTTGATATCTTCTTCTGCCCCGAACTCTTCTCCCGTTCACCATTCCTTTCAGTGCATCCTTCAGCAGACAGTACCAGCCAATTCCTTTTTTCCTCTTCCTGATCAGTTTCAGCATCATTCTTTCTTCATCCACTCTTTCCAACACAGCTTCATTTCTTATTCTGTCTGTCCATTTCACAAGTTCCATTCTTCTCCATATCCACATTTCAAATGCTTCTATTCGCTTCTCTTCTTTTCGTCGTAACGTCCAACAATCGCACACTCTACACAAAACACGTCGCTAGTCTCTTCCTTAGTTCTTTTTTTCAGAGGTCGATGAACTCATAAATAACTAAGTAAAAAAATAATTCTCAGATCGCTTCTTTGCTTCTATATAAAATGTTGTAAAATCTATCAAATAGGAGTTAAGATAGTAATTTTTTCTAATTGCACCCTTAAGAAAGCGTAGTTTCTCTTGCCTAAAAGTAACGAGAGTTTATACATAAAAGTAATATGCTACTAAAGGGTGCGTCAGAAAGAACGGATGGATTTCAAACTATCGATACGCAACGAGGAGAGATATATAGTGAGGGGGACCACGACTGTTGGGTCAGCCATAGAATGCAGTTTCAGTTGAGAATATGGTGTTGGTCTGGTGTACAACGTGCTTTCGTCGTAGAGACATTTTTGAAAAATGAAGAGTCTGTGATCGCCACTCAGGACTCATTTCGACATCGGATGTCACGCTAGGATTCCAACTCGGAATACAATTTTGCGGTGGGTGGCTTCATTTCGTATCACAGGTTCAACATTAAAGAAGAAATCACCTGGACGAAATTCTATTGCACTGAGATTGTCCGAGGCTACGGTAAGAACTCGCGCCTTGCGACTTCTTTCTTTGGGACCATTTGAAGGCGTAAGTTTGTAAACATCGATCACATACACTGGACGAACTGAAGACAGCGATTCGTGAAGAAATCGTGGCAATTGCACCAGCTATGACTGTGAAAGTGATGGCGAACATCAGAAAACACCTCGATGCCTGTATTGAAAACCAAGGACATCATATGGATAATGTTGTTTTCCATAAATAAACTGCATGTATTGGTGAATATGTTGATAACAATAAATTTTTGATTTGATGAATCTTTACAATTTTCTTGCCATGTGAAATCCATCCGTTCTTTCTGACGCACCCTGTAGTAATTATGAATAGGCATTACTTGCACACTAGAAACATCTGTTTGCACTCTCATTTTCCTAATGATCTTCCAATTTCACCACTGCAGTACCTTAGCCTGCCTGTCTGCTACATCTGCAGAGCTTAAAACCTATGCGGGAATAACGATATTTTAAGTATTCGTTTCAGCGCAACGGTGACGTAGAAAAAGCCTTTATTCTCTGTTAACAGACATAAAGTTGTACTTTACGTTACTTCTTTTACTTTCATCCTGCCGGGATCACTTTAGACTCCAAAAGCCGTGTTTTTGCGCAGGTATGGCGTTCCATTGAACACCTCAGAGCAGTATTAGGGGGAGAGAATGTTTGTTGGCAACTGCACACTTGATTAAACTCCGCTATTCACGGTCGGTGGTCGTATAAGCCTATGGTTATTTCACGGATTAAATCGCGGCCTACTTCCTCTGTTACACATATAAAAACGTCGGATGCCGCGTCCTTTTTACATGTGATTAGTCTTATATACATGGATTATTATTTACTGGGTAGCAAATCGTGTTCGCCTCAGTAAACCACCACAAATCCCATCAGTTGAGAGTATGAAGAGAAATATCGAGTGTGCGTACAGCAAATGTGTTACATCATATTACTCGCTGTATCACGTGCGAGTTTTCAAACAGTGTGCAAACTTGTCAAACGCGTGGTTTCTGGCCTCTTTGAAGAAGTCTGAAGCTCGATCCCAAGGAGTGTTTTTTCTGAATAAGACTTTCTTGGTCTTTTAAATTTACTGTAAAACAGTAGTGTGGTCAAGACGATGAAAATTCAGATATAAGGGGACAATATGATGAAATAATTTTGAAAAATTAGAATGAAATTTTGTTTTTTGTTTTTATACTCGTAATTATATTTCAACCTTAAGTTTCATAATTATATATATATATATATATATATATATATATATAATCCGTGGTGCTACAGCCCATGAAGGGCCCAGACCTACCAGCCGGCTGCTGGCCTCGCGTCCACATGCCGAAGCAGAGGTGGACGATCATCCAACCAGAATGGAGGTATCGTGTGGTTAGTACGATGATCCCCCCAGACGTTATAGCTGGCTTTCGCAATCGAATTTCGCTACCTATCGTAGCTATTCAAGTGCATCACGATGCTGGGTGGGCAGCGGTCCCATACACTGGCCGAAATTTCATGAGAAAATTTCTTCCCCCATGAGGACTCGAACCAGCGCGCATTCCGAAACGCGAGTCCTAGGCAGGATGCCTTAGAGTTTAGACCAAGAAGCGACGGAGCGGGACTAAGTTTGATAATATGGTTTAATTTCCTATTTGAGAGGCCTTCAAACTGTGTCACGTGACTTTTATATATGAAGAGTCCACTGCAGGAATGGTGGATGTCATTTGGAATACATTTTGCAGGAGAAGCAACTGAAAGTTTGAAATGCTTAGCGCTCAAAGCTTAACTGTGATTTTCCGATCATTACTGGACAATGACTATCAGTGTTAATGCCATATAACTCTCTATGTACATTCTATATGTCTTAAGCTATGCATTGACAGTCTTGGTTCATTTTCGACAAGAAAGTGACATCCATCATTCTTGCAGTGGACTCTTCATATGTGACCCGTTGCGCGAAAAGGGACCTAAAGTTGTAAAAGGAAATTTTACAGGAGAAAAAAATAACGAATTTGGGGTGTAAAAACTGCATTTCTATGTTTTGACATCTTGCGCTACCTGTAGGCTTTTTTACATACTAAACTAGGACGTAGTTTTACACAGTGCTTCTTAAATGCCTAAATCTTTCTTATAGTTGCTAAGAAGACAAATGAAAACTTTAATTGCCTTTTTCTCCAAAAGTACATAATGGAATATCAACATTCAATAAGTAATATATTAAAAACTATAGCACCTAGAACCGTGAATTTTTTATTGCTCAGTATTAATTCCTCTTTTTGAAACCATAAAAAAACAAAAACAAAAAATGAAAAATCCGACTTTAGGTCGCATTTCCTACAACTAGAAACATATTGTAATACAGAAAAAAGAAATAGCATAAAATTAATGGTTTCTTAGAAAAAAAAAACCAGAGTACAAAAACATAAATTTTTAGGAGAAACAAAAAACTATCTGGCATGTGTGTTGGTGACACTTCAAGTATGAAATTCATCATACCATTTCTTAAGGCGTTGTAGAAACTTGAGAAAACTGAAGTACATTTATAACTTAAATTGCCTTATAGAAATACATGTGTAAATGTAGGTAACTGTGGACAACGGTTGTTTTAAGAAAATACTTTCTTGCGGCTGAAGTGTGCCTTTCATTTAATCTTCTATTTCTTCATTATATCCTGTTTCTTCTTCTTTCGTTGCTTACGTTTCTTCCATGGTGTTACTTCTAAAGATGACTCCATAACTAATACAACAATTCACATGCCAAAATATTTTCTCTGATATGGCTTTTGTAGCGTACAGCTCATGCATTTTGTCAAGACACTCGCGATGCGCAGTAGGGGAACAACGTTTCCGCGGAGAGGGTAGGAGTAGAAGGGAAGGTCGAGCATGTGACTACCGAGTTCAATGCAAAGGCTAACCCACTCCCCTATAATTCGTAAGCAGACTCATCCGATCTCGTGCGCAGCTCTGTAGGAAGAGTGGGGGAGTGTCTGGACTTAATGCACGAGCTGTACGTAAGAAGGAGTACTGCCAATCTACTACAGTTTAAATTGTATGGAGAGAATATTTGTAAATGCAACCATCGTCGCGGCTGGACAATGACTTTTCACAAAAAAAAGTCTTTGGACTATGGTTTTATGAAAACCACTGAACATTTTCATTCCTATAACATAGGCCTATGGTGTTTTTCCCCCATAACAACTAATTGAGTTGATGGCCGCTATAATACATTCACCACATGCTTCATATCTCAAATTTTAATTTTTTAGAAAAAACTCTTTATTACAAATGCTCCACGTGACTATACAGATGAACCCCGTTGTAATCCAAAATCTTCACCGTTCTAAGTACCATCCCATATGAAGGGTACAGAGAAACAACGAACAAAGTCACAATTTTCTTAAGGGTTATGTCATCAACTAATTCAGTATATTACTGCAAAATTTATTGTTGTTCCTAATGAAAATGTAGGAAAGGAAGATGGTATCCGTAGTGATAATTCTCCTTTATCAGTTTTGATAAGAAAAACACACAAATTTAGCAGTAATATACAGGGACATCATTTTATTTTTACTAATATTTCTAATATTAACCTGGCTATACCTTTGAATTAACGGTTGAGGATCGAAAACACTGTTTGTTACCCCTTCCACGATCGGAGTTTGATGACACTAGCGTAAAATAAAAACAAATCACTTTACTAGATATAGGAGGGAAGAAAAATAGTACATATATTTACATAAACTACTAAATATTTTGATTTTGATTTTTATAATTTTCGTTCGGTTCCTATTTACTCTAAATATAGTACAGCATTAACAGTAACCGTGTTTTTATTCATTAACTGAAATATCCAGTCGGACGTATTCATTACGAAATGTATAATATACTGTGTACAGCACATTAACATACAAATTGGAGAGTGCATTTAAATTGAAAAATAATCAAAATCTGGATATTTAAACAAACTGTTGAAAATGGTGACTGTTCATTTCGATACAGGCTTAAATTCTTTTGTGCATATTATCGAAGACGTTTTTAAGCATATCTTCGGAAATAGAATGCATTGTTTCTTGAATGTAATTCTTTAATTCTTCTGTTGTTGTAAGATGTTTTACAATAACCCGAAAAGAAATAATGCAAAGCACTCAAATCAGGCGACATGGGGAGCCATAATCCTGCTCATGTTGAAATAGTTCTCTACCTACTCTATAACAGAGTACCTTCTGTACTGTAAATTCATTCTTCACTTCTGCCCGATCCGCACAGATAAATTTATTCAGATATGCTGTCTATTGTCAGTCCAAGTGGTTATGTCACAAGGTCGTAGAAAGGGGGGAAATCACGTGACAGTTGTTTAACGAGACCTTTTTATTTAAATTATTTTAAATATTTTTGTGTAATATTACGTAGCCACTAGCCTTTACAGAGAGGACAGTTGAAATGGGTGAGGGAAACCGCGATGCGACGTAACCAAACGACGTAACAGTAGGCTACCTGTGCGAAAATACCCATGATTCAATAATGAATGCTCTTTCTTCACTGGAAAATGCGACCATATTTCTGGAACGAACTGTACTCACTCACTCAGTACTGTTTAGGCCTACTATGACCTAACGTCTCTGACTGTATATGCGGCCTTGGTTCTGCTGTGTGAGGACGGTGGAAGTTTACTAGTAGAAGGGGTGGGAGGGAAGTATATTAAAAAACTCAGGTACAATAAAAATTGAAGTAAAAATAAAATGATGTCCCTATACTAACTTAGATGATGTCGTCACCTTTATGAGAATTGTGACTCTGTTCGTTCTTTCTCTGTACCCTTCATATTTTAAAGGAAGGGCTCAGAGCCAAAGGCGACCAACCCAGTATTTTGTATTGTTCATTATTAAGCATTTTTCGAAAACTGTACACTGTTGTTATATATTAATGATTTTTTTTGCATTTATTCAATGTAGACCAATTAAAATAAATTGTGAAACCAATCATTTTTGTCAGAATCCTCTTAACTTCAACTCTTATTTACTCATTTTGTAATTGTGGGTTAGTCGCCTTTGGCTCTGAGCCCTTCAAATGTGGCCAAACATACGTTGCATGAGCGAGTTGAGGGAAATTTTCTTTTTTTAATGCTTTTTCCGCGTGAGTTGAGGAAAATTTTCTTTTCTTTAAATGCTGTTTTCTCGACTTTAAAATTTTATGCAGTTTATTGAATACAAAAAGCTCCTTGCACAACAGTTATTATCAGATTGGTTTGAAACTTCTCACAAACATCTATTAAATTTTCATAAATAAAATTTAATTAGAATTTGTATGAAATATTAATATTAAGTTGCTTCAGGGCATATTCATATTGCACTTGGATTAAAATGTGCTGTAATGGTAAATTAATTAAATTTAAAAAAAAAATATCGTGAGCTCATAAACCTAATTGACTTTTATTCCCATTATTATTTTGAAAACTTTGCAGCAAGGAGTCTTTTTATTGTGACGTCAATATAAAATATATTTAAAAATTATAATTTCAAAACTATTAACCACCAATTTTCTGTACAGATGGTAGAATTGTAGGCATGTTTATGTAGTTTTAAATTTATAAATTTTGGATGAAAATTGTAGAAGTTTTAATAGTACATTATGCAACGAGCCTATAATGGTAGTAATTAAGACGCGAGTATGTTTATTAAACGAGCGCAAGCGAGTTTCATAATTTTCATACGAGATTACCATTATAGGTAAGTTTCATACGACTTTTTATGCTCGACCATATTTCTAACTTGAAATTATTCATAAGCATTCATGTTATTCTTATCTGACTGAGGAGCGGAACTGACCTTGTGCAATACCTCGTAAATTGTGAAATGTGCGCAGACGCGAAAGTATTGATTTTTTCCGAGAAACATATGTTGGCATTGACCTTGATATAATCTAGAGAGTAAAATAAACATTAATCTTGATATAACCTTGAAATTGAATTAGATATTGAAAAACGAGGTGACAAATTGAATTTATTTGAATATTATTTACAATTAACGCTAATATTATAGTGACAGAACTAACTTTATTTCAAATATAGGTGATTTATTGTGCAATTGGTGAAATTAATTTGCGGGAATGTGCTTTGTGAAAGGCTGGAAGATGACTGTGAATTGATGTTAATATGTGTGTTGTTTTTTTCGACTGAGTTTAATATTGTATTTGAGATTTAAATTTTATTTCGGATCGATTCTTCAACATAACCTTCTGCGACAGTATTGGATTTCCAGCCTCCGTGACGTTTCGCTAGTTGTCTTTCGATTGCATATCCGAGAATAATTGATACTTGCGCTTTCATATTGCTACAATGGTATTTTCTGATTGGTGGAACACCTGAACTTTAATTAATAGGTGTACTTTAATGAAGTCCATTAAAGGGCTGCTACCAGGTGTATAATTACTACATTTCGGCATGGTCGAGCATAAAATATCATATGTGTCCCTTTAACGCTGTATGTTGTCTACGACTGTCTGTTGTGATCCTCGTTAGGTATGGATATTTGAAGGAGTGAGAATACTACATGGCAATTCTAAATGATTGGTGCAAAAAGAAACCATTCCTGTGGCTGCTATAATGAATTTATTTTACAAATAAAATTATATGAAAGTATAATATTATATTTTTATGTAAGGAACTCGTCGTCCTCTATATAAGAAGAGGAGAGTTCGGCCGGCACTGTGGATCGGGTCTCGGCATAGCTCAGATGGTTAGAGCACTCAGCGCGCCAATCTAAGGGTCCTGGTTTTTTTTCCAGGTGCCGGAACGAATTTTTCTTCATTAATAAGTATATACGTGATGACTACACGAAGTCATTGATTACATAATATTGAATAGAGAACGACGAGGTCCTCTAATCATATTTATTTTATTTACCGGCATTTATTATTAGTTCCTAATTAGTAGCATGACATTACATGGAAGAATTAAACTCTGAAAAATTATTTAAATTAAACACTCAAAAAATGTTTACGTAATATTTATACGGAACATATTTTTATAAAGTTTTGTGGTTCAATCATCAAATTGATTCCATTTTATTTCTAGTCCAAGAAAGAAGAATTGAATCTATATATATAATTTGAACCGGTAATAGAAATTACGGGAAAACGGCTGAACGGATTTTAATGAATGACCCGTCATTTTGAAGCTTGGCATCCAAGGATTTTCATAAAAATAGTAACTTTCAGTGAAGCGTTAGTTTTCCTACATAATGTTCCTATTTTCCAAAATCCATCTTTCGTCAGTTTTGAGAACTAATTGCATTTCAGAATAAAACAAAACACACACTACAATAAACAATAGGTTCTTACACGAAGGCCATGACCTGCAGGATTGCTGACATATTTAGAGCTCAAATTCAATTGGTTATTAAAAACTTCAAGACTTACTAAAAATAATTTGCAGGTCTGATTCTGCGGTGTGTAATGTTCTGAGTACAGCTGTGTATTGGATATTAAAAACTACAAAACTTGAGGTGGTTTGATGACATTATTACCATTAGAAACAAAATATTATTATAGTTAAGGGCATGATGTGACTATTTTCAATTAATTATACATATTAGTGCTATATTGATGATATTAAGTCCACATCTGTGGAGTAACGGTCAGCGCGTCTGGTCGCGAAACCAGGTGGCCCGGGTTCGATTCCCGGTCGGGACAAGTTACCTGGTTGAGGTTTTTTCCGGGGTTTTCCCTCAACCCAATACGAGCAAATGCTGGGTAACTTTTGGTGCTGGACCCCGGACTCATTTCACCGGCATTATCACCTTCATTTCATTCAGACGCTAAATAACCTGAGATGTTGATACAGCGTCGTAAAATAACCCCCCCAAATAAAGATATGAAAGTGAAACGTTTTGGGGTTATATAAATAAATGTTGTTGTTTTCTAATGCCAGGCGTTTGACAATAAAGTCATTTGACCTCTTGCACTCCAATATTTTTCAAAGATATTATCATGGCCAGCCAATGAAGCACAGATTTTGAGGTGTTCCGAATCCATTTCTTGGTTTGAGTTGCACAATGGGCAGTTAGGGGACTGATATATTCCAATTCTATGCAGGTGTTTGGCCAAACAATCATGGCCTGTTGCCAATCTAAATGCAGCTACAGACGATTTGCGTGGTAATTCGGGAATTAACTGTGAATTTTGATGCAGAGAGTTCCATTTTTTCCCTTGTGATTGTGTTATCAAATTTTGTTTGTTAAAGTCTAAGTATGTAGGTTTAATAAATCTTTTCACAGAGTAAAACGTAGATAAATAAATGTAGCGAATATCTTAAATTAGATCTTAATAGGATAATAATATTGGGGTTAGGTCTGTTTCATATACTTAATGGCGGTGTGTGTAATATTTATATGCGTCATTCTCTTCAGTATTGGCTCGAGAGAGCGAAAAAATTACAGTTTATAAGGAAAGACCAAAAGGTATAACTTACTGACAAAATAAGAGGCCTACAAAATTTTGCAGTCTTCCAATCATTTCAACAAAATCTCTTAGCAGGATAAAATGATATTACCCTCTACATTTCAAGCTCTACATGCAGCAGCTACACCAAGATTGTACGTCTACTGCTCCAAAGCATAGCAAACCTGACTTTCTTTAACTTTCACCTACAATCCATAATGACTTGAAATAGCTATTTCTTTACTCCCACATGAAAAACCCACTGATCGTCCTGACATTGTTACTTGCGTTTTCGCGTTGAAACTCAAAAACTGAAGGTGGATAGGTTCAAGAAAAATTATTTGGCATAAAGAAAAACCATTCAAAGGGAGTAGGTATATTATATTAAGTAACCTAAATGCAAATTTGAGCAGCAGGCTACAACGTGTGCATAATGCGTGCGTCCGTTATATTTGTAATATTCGTAAGTATGATCAAGTTTCCCCGTCTTTCCAAACTCTGTCTTGGCTAAGGCTAAGCGATCGACGAGCCCTGCATTCTCTTGTTCTCTTATTTCAAATTCTGCGCACCGCTACCCCAATCTATTTGGCTTCTCGTTTTCAAAATTTATCCGCATATCATCAGCTAAGTACAAGATCTCATCATAACAACTTACTCATTATACCCTACCACAAGACATCTTTATATTCTTCATCTTATACAGTTTCAGTTGCTAGAAATTGGAACTCGCTTCCGAGTGATGTAAGGGGTTGTTGGACAATAACTTCATTTAGGTCAAAATTACATAAATTCTTACTTAACAGATTAAATGCTGATTAATATTTGTTACTTATAATGAAACTAACATCTGTCCATTCTTATTACTATCATTAATTTCTCTAAATAGATTTACAAAACCTCTAATGGCAATTACATTAATTTTCTCATTATGGAAATATATTTTATATTTATATACATTAATATATTTATATAGCTATATATTTTTCTTTTTCTTCTCCCTGTAACATAGTCCTAGTAAGCTTATAAGCCTATATTAAATTAATTTTCATCATTTTACTAGCTATCTCAAATATTAAATTAATTATAATTGATTGAATTAAATTAGCTCAAAAATTAAGTTACCACTTTACCTTATAGGTTTATCTAAATTTAAATAAATATGTAGTCTACTAGTCGTTAAAACTGAAGAATATTGCTGGGGAACCTTTTAAGTGTAGTCTAAATCTATACTAACAATAAATCTGTAGCCGAAATTTTTCTGGTAATTTTCGATTTTCCAAAAATAATTGGTCCTAACATATATAAGCAACCACCCTGAAACCGAAAATCGCATTTTTGATATTTTTGTTTGTATGTCTGTCTGTATGTTTGTTACCTTTTCACGCGATAATGGCTGAACAGATTTATATGAAAATTGGAATATAAATTAAGTTCGTTGTAACTTAGATTTTAGGCTATATGGCATTCAAAATACTTTATTTAAAAGGGGAGATATAAGGGCGCCTGAATTAAATAAATCGAAATATCTCGCTTATTATTGATTTTTGTGAAAAATGTTACATATCAAAAGTTTCTTTAAAATGATTTCGGATAAGTTTTATTCTTTACAAAATTTTGATAGGACTGATATTTAATGAGATAAATGAGTTTTAAAATTAATATAACGCCATCTAAGATGGTGCAATGAATTAAGAACAAATGACTTCATCTATAAGGGGCCTTGAACAACAACAATCTAAACAGAGGCCTTGGACATAAAAAATCGAAAGCTATTAAACATAGCCTACAGAGAATGTTTCTGCATTTGTATGAAGTAATATCAGAAGCTAAATTAACCGATTTGTATAATTAATTATTATTATTATTTCACCATTGGAAAGTGTAGTTATTCTAGATGGACATAATACTATAATGTTATTACAGTAACGTCTGAGTAAATCGAGGACAGGTAAGATTAAAATAGCTTCTTATGCACAGAAAATTAGATAGGCTATTTTGTACATTCGTTTTCTGCATTTCTTAAAATAATATTTATGTACACTCATTTTAATCTCAGAGAATTAACGAACAAGGAGAGTGTTAGTATGCAGTAATAGTACGTTAGCTTAGCAATCCATTATTTTATTATTCAAATTTTAACTATGCTCAATTGAATCGTGTTAAAATACATAAAATATATATGCAATAATTGCAATGCAAAAAAAATTGGGTAATGAGCGAAGCAGATTATCTTGCGCTGTTGTAAAAGTTGTTCCCTGGATCAAACGTCCTATTTTAATTATGTAATTACTTTATATTTATTTCTAACAGGTGCAGCGGAGCGCACGGTTACGGCTAGTATTTGTAATATAAATATGTATTGTATTGATTAAGGTTGGTTGAGTGGAAGAGAAGGCCTTATGGCCTTAACTCTGCCAGCGAAAATAAAACATTACTATTATTATTATTATTATTATTATTATTATTATTATTATTATTATTATTATTATGCTTCATTATTATGGAAGCAAATGTCTGGTATTCTTCATTGACAATAAATCGGAAAATTTTTTTATTTGAACGTCTAATGAACTTAGTTTGCAGCATTTTCTGCATAAGCCACTAGTTAAATATAACTTGAAATATACGAAATTAATTTCAAGTTATGGAGTGAAGTGATTTAATTCGTTGCTTCCCCTCTAGAAGGCCAGAAGAGCGTAAATATTAATGTACCTGCTGAAGAAGCATTTATTTACCTACTTCCAGTTTGTTTGCATAACAGTAAAGGGTATCTTGAATTTTATAAATAAATTTCAAACTGTATTCCTTCTTGTCTCTCATGGTATTAATCACGTTAAGATGATTTTAATTATATCTCTGTCGTAACTCAAAGCACACATTTGATTAGCTATGCAAATATTTATAAGAAGATTCCACGGTGAGTAATATTATAGAGATTTCTATATAGCTTGAACTCTTCAAACGTTTAACGACGTAGAAGAAGCTGCCGTTTAGATCGATTATCGTTTCACTCTAGAATGACATCTAATCCAAGATGAAGTTTCCGAGGTGATGTCCCGACACATTAACTCGGTGACGTCACTGATGTGATTATGTATGCATGCTAGCTAGACGACACGAAGCTGAAGATAGATCAGCCCCACTATGTCTAAGGAGAAGAAAGCAAGGGGCGAGGATCCTCGAAATCTCTTTCTGCTAATACTCCAATCGATGAGTCGTTTTAAATCTTGCGTACATTTCACAAACCAAGGATAGGAATTTGGGAGGCTGGATGGGGGGTGTAGTTACTCTACAGCGCTCCTTCCACTACTTCAGAAGTGGATTCGTTGGCGTGGAAGTGAGATATTCTATCCCGCACTTGCATATAATTACGAACTTGTCACATAAATTCAAACCCCTCTCTCCTCGCTCTCCCTTCTAAGTGCGAATCTCTTTAATTTTTATTTGCTCCTCTTCTATCTTAATGCCGATGTAAGTTGTTGCAAAATTAATTAAACATCCTTATAAATTCAATGGCGCACCGTTAGTCTAGCGAACGGATCGTCTGTTTTCCGAGCCGGAGATTCGGTAGAAGATTACACCGGGCAACATTGATTTCATTGCATGGAATGTTTTAATAGTTCTGGGATAAAAACGAGCAGTTGAAATCAGATCCGAGCTCAGAAAATTCCTATCATATCAGATTTTCTCAGAAATCAGATTTTTTAAATGTACATTTTATTGAAAATTGCCCATTTCCTCTTTTGTACTACACATGCATGTTTAAGTTTATTCCTTTGTCTGTTTTTCGAGTTCTTCACACTTCTACTCCAAATTATCTTCGTTCCCGGTTTAACTACTTATCCTCCAATCACAATCCAAACACCAGGTCACAGGAGAGCCAAATCCTAGCAATTACTGCCCATAGAACATCCCACTATTCATCCTCTTTTACTGTCTCAGTCCCCCGTGAATGGAATTCTCTACCTCAGAAGATTAGGGGCTGCCAGACAATAACCACTTTCAAGAAAAGGCTAAACGATTTCTTACGGGTGCAGTCAAATTGACGTTATAATTGTAATCGAGTTTAATAATTTAATTTAATTTCGGTATGACTATCATTACTATTATTATTATTATTATTATTATTATTATTATTACGTAATTATTTTATTGGTGTTGTGAAGATGAAAAGAATTGCAATTGTATTATATTAATTATGTATTATATTGTAGTATTGTATTGCTTTGAATTTTATTGTATTGTATTAATTATGTTATATTCATAGCATTGTAGTAATTTTCTATCATACTGGTTGAGTGGAAGAGAAGACCGAATGGCCTTAACTGTGCCAGTTAAAATAAACAATTATTATTATTATTATTATTATTATTATTATTATTATTATTATTATTATTATTATTATTATTATTATACAGCCATTCCGGGCAATGTGGGAATCCCAATGAAAAAGTATTTTTAAAAAATATTTGTTCGACACAGATAAGAGTCTAAATTTAAGTATTATAATGTTTTATTTTCAAAAGAAAAATATTTTACAACTTTATGGGCACTGAATCAAGTGATCTTGGTTGGGTAATAGGTAGTTTTGCTTTCCTAAAGTTTTCAGTACTTACTCATAAACAGATCAGCTGTTAGTGTTTGTTTTTCATGGAGCTATTGTTGAAGAAATATTCTGAGAGCTTGCACTGTTAATTTCAGAGCTCCAGGATGAAGCAACTTTTTACTCTATACTATATTCTTTATGCTCGACCATGCCGAAATGTAGTAATTATACACCTAGTAGCAGCCCTTTAATGGACCTCATGAAAGTACAACTATTCTTTAAAGTTCTGGTGTTCCACCAATCAGAAAACATCATTGTAGCAATATGAAAGAGCAAGTATAGATTATTCTCGGATATGCAATCGAAAGACAACTAGGGAAACGTCACGGAGGCTGGAAATCCAAAACTGTCGCAGAAGTTTATGTTCTGTTACTATAATAATTAACGTTAATTGTAAATAATATTCAAATAAATTCAGTTTGTCATCTCGTTTTTCAATGTCTAAATCAATTTCAAGGTTATATCAAGATTAATGTTTATTTTTACTCTATAGATTGTATTAAGGTCAATGACATTAGTGCCTCGGAAAAAATCAATACTTTCGCGTCTGCGCACATCTCACAATTTACGAGGTATTGCACAAGGTCAGTTCCGCTCCCCGGACAGATAAGAATAACATGAATACTTATGAATAATTTCAAGTTAGAAATATGTTCGAGCATAAAAAGTCGTATGGAACTTGCCTATAATGGTAATTAAGACGCTCGTATGAAAATTATCAAACTCGCTTGCGCTCGTTTCATAAACATACTAGCGTCTTAATTACTACCATTATAGGCTCGTTGCCTAATGTACTATTATTCAACTACTTTTTTCTGTAAAATGATACTGATCTTCTAAATTGATTCTAATAATGAAAGTTAACAAAAGTCATTTCATTTTCAATATATAGAAAAATATATGTGGTAAATAAGGAATACATTATTATTGTTAATAATGTATTATTATTATTTATATTATTATTATTTAAATTATTATTACTATTATTATTATTTCAATAATAATAATAATAATAATAATTATTATTATTATTATTATTTCAGTACATAGCATTGCATTTTTACCTTCTTTGGTGATTTCTGGTATTAGTTGGCAACACTGAAGAGACGGACAAATTATATTTTTAGGAGCTACACTTACGTGATCCTCACTATAGTGTAGGGAATGGGTGAAGGTGATGAAGATGAGGAAGGGAGAAGGGGAAACCCGGTGCTGACACATAGCCCACTCCTGTCGAATAGCACCAAGAGGGCCTCCTGGCTTGACGTCCCCATCCGACGGACGAATCACCATCAACAGTAACACCTTTATATGCACTGCGTAGAGGTTTGGGATTTAGCACAGTCATATTGGTGCACAATGTAGTAGTGATTAGAAGTTGTGCACCTTTCAATATCCAGCCTAATTTCCGTTCATGTTAATGTAGGTGAAAAGCTTAAAGATAAAATACGTTACATGGTATAAAAATTATGGATACGAACAAACACGCTTTCGAAATAGTAATATACGTTACAAGAGCGGTATGTTGACGTTTTCATGTTCGAGGAAAAGATTGAAAAAGCGAAACATAGTTGAGCTTTTTTAATTTCCGAGAACATGAAAACAAACATACCTCTCTTGTATCGTACATTATTTTGTGCGAAGATCGTTTATTACGTACCTGAAAGACGAATTTCTAATTAGTTGCAATGAAATCTCCATCTTGGTTTCTGTTTAATGACGGCACCTTCGGAAAACCAAAATGTCTTTCTTCAACATTGTTGTTATAAAATGTTTTCTGTGTTTACTATACTCCAGCAGGCCGTGATATACGTCTGTCTTTTTTTCCCCCCAGTCTATAAATGCGAACTTAAAACAAACGGTAAGGTTATGTAATGATTTATTTTTCATTTTAATATTTTAACAATATTATTTTGTATAACATATTGCAGTAATAACATCGGCATCTGGAATCTTGTTGGTTTTTTCACGACTTCCTTAATGTTACTTGTATCAGGAATGCAATAAGTTTCGTGGAGTAGTAGACTTTACTTAATTTTTGCAAATATTTAAAAACAATAATTAACATTGCAATTTACGTGAAATTGCAGTGGTAAGTTTCCAATTTATAATTATTACTATGTTAAACGTCTCTAAAAATAATATGTTAAAAGCCTAAAGCAGTAAAATGAATGTGGCGCTTAAGCGGTAAGAAAAGGGAAATTTTATGTGTGTTACTTTGGGAATACTGAATGTGGTATTTCACACTTACCGCGTATTGGTTCTGTGCGGAAAACAAGCAAATACGCACGATCTCGCACAAAACATATTTACGACCAAAAACTCGTGTATAAGAAAGATGAACGAAAGCACAGTCTGGTGATATGATGATAAATTTCTTTCATCTTAAGGCTAGCATGCGTGGGTTTCGACTCGCTCAGGTGTTACGATTTTCTCTTGTTCTAAAGCGAGCGGGTAGTCTATTTAGAGACTAAGCGAGACCGTGCGGTACGATAAAAGAACTTAAAATACAAGACAACGGTGTAGTGTCACCTGATGGTCCAGTCGTACAGCTATAAGAATAATGTTATGCTAAAGAAACTGAAAAAAAAAATATTGCATACGATAATATATATTAAAGCAGGAATGAATAAGAAATAGCGCGGGAACGAGCTTAGATTCTTCCTCGTGCTACATGCCTGCAGTATACAGAGAGGAAGGTAGTCTCTGCACAGAAATGAAACTGATACTAGATCATGAGAAGAGGTTTGGAAAATCTAAATAGGTTTTTTTTTTTATATTCACCGTTTTATAGACAATCTCTATGTTTCTACAGGGATATCATTTCATTTTTACTAACATTTTTAATATTAACCTGGCTATATCTTTGGATTAAAGGTCTAGAACCGGAAACACCGCTTGCTCCCCCTTCCAAGACTGGAGTTCGATGATACTGGCGTAAAATACAAATCACTTTACTAGGTATAGTAGGGAAAAAATTAGTTCATCCATTTACGTAAACTAGTAAATATCGCAATTTTGAGTTTGATCATTTTCATTACGTTTTTGTTCAATCAAAATACAGTACTGTATTAACACTTTGTGTTTTTACTCACGAATTGAGCTATCCATTCGGACGTATACATTATGCAGTGTATATTATACTGTTACAGCACATTACCATACAATATAGAGAATGAAGTTAAATTGAAAAATAATCATAATATGGATATTTAAACACATTTTTTAAAATGGTGGCCGTTCATTTCGATACAAACTTCAATTCTTTTGTGCATATTATCGCAGTATAGACTATTGTACCTAATTCCAATTACCAGTTTCGTCCTTCGTACGAGTAACTCATGTTGAAATAATTCTGTACCTACTCTATAAAAGAGTACCTTACGTACTGTAAATTCAATCTTCACCTTTGCCCGATCGGAAAGGATAAAATTACTCAGAAATGCTATCTACTGTCCGTTCAAGTGGTTTTGTCGCAGGGTTGTAGAAAGGGAGGGGGAAATCCCGTGACAGAGGCCCTTCTATTTAAGTTATTTTAAACAGCTGTATAATATTACGTAGACGTCCAATTCCTAACAGAAATTAATGTCTTCAGAAAAGAACTAAGACAGCCCAGCTACTAGACTTTACAGAGGGGCGAACAGAAGCAGGTGGGGGAAACCGGGATGCGACGTAGGCAAACGGACGACAGTACCTTTGCGAAAATATGATTCAATATTGAAAGCTCCTTCGTCACTGGAAAACGAGAACATATTTCTGGAACGTACTATACTCACTAACTCAGTACTACATACGCGGCCTCGGTTCTGTGTAGAGAACGGTTGGAAGTTTACTAGTAGAGGGGGTGGGAGTGAAGTACATTCAAAAACTCAGGTACAATAAAAATTGAAGTAAAAATAAAATGATGTCCCTGTATAAAACACTTGGCAACATCACTGCAATAACTCTAGCAAGCACGGCCAACCATCTCTTACCTTTCCTTCCCCTTCTTCTATACTCAGTCGAAGACACCCAACACAGCGCTGTGTTGCAAGATTTATTTTAACGATTTTCGTAATTATTCAATTTTAATTCATGGTTAAACGGTTTAATTAGCAAAAAAAAAAAAAAAAAGACTCAAGACACTCTTCAGATTATTTTCTACTTATCACCTCGTATAGTAATCAGCCATATCTCTAGGGCCGTTACGGAATAGAGCACTGCAATCATTTGAGCAAAGACAATTTTTTTATGCTTAACGGTGCTTCATGGAAGGAAAAGTATAAGAAAAGTTTTGTTACATTTAACATGTAGGATCACCTCTGAAATTTTGGTGCATCTACCCACTTCCACTCTGTATATGCCGTACAAATAGGAGCGACCAAAAGACAAGAGTGAACATAATTAACTTTATGAAGAGGAGATGCAGTAACTCTTTATACTTTTGTTTACACATCTATACTAATAATAAATCTGTAGCCGAAATTTTTCTGGTAATTTTCGATTTTCCAAAAATAATTGGTCCTAACATATATAATTAACCACCCTGAAATCGAAAATCGCTTTTTTGAAATTTTTGCTTGTATGTCTGTCTGTATGTTTGTTACCTTTTCACGCGATAATGGCTGAACCGATTTCGATGAAAATTGGAATATAAATATAAGTTCGTTGTAACTTAGATTATAGGCTATATGGCATTCAAAATACGTTATTTAAAAGGAGGGTTATAAGGGGGCCTGAATTAAATAAATCGAAATATCTCCCTTATTATTGATTTTTGTGAAAAATGTTACATAACAAAAGTTTCTTTAAAAATGATTCCTGATAAGTTTTATTCTCTGAAAAATTTTAATAGGACTGATATTTAATGAGATAAATGAGTTTTAAAATTAAAATAACTGCCATGTAAGGCGGTATATTGAAATAAAAAACAAATGACTTCGTCTATAAGGGGCCTTGGACACAACAATATATAGCTATGAAACATAGCCTACAGACAATGTTTCTGTGTTTCTATGAAGTAATATCGGAAGCTAAATTAACCGATTTGTATAATTAATTATTATTTCATCATTGGAAAGTGTAGTTTCTCTGGATGGACATAATGCTATAATGTTATTACAGTAACTTGTGAGTGAATTGAGGACAGGTAAGATTAAAATAGCTTCTTATGCACAGAAGACTTGATAGGTTATTCTGTATATACATTTCCTGTATTTCTTATAATAATGTTTATGAACATATTCATTTTTATCTCAGAGAATTAACGAACAACGAGAGTGTATTGATTTAGTATGCAGTAATAGTACATTGGCTTAGCAATCCATTATTTTATAATTCAAATTTTAACTATGCTCAATTGAATCGTGTTAAAATATATAAAATACATATGCAATAAATGCAATGCAAAAAAATGGGTAATGAGCCAAGCAGATTATGTTGCGCTGTTGTAAAAGCTGTTCCTCCTGAGATTCAAGAGCTCCCACAACAAATTAAAAACTTTCTAATTCGAGTACATCCGTTGTCAACACACTTTTTCATAATATAATATAATATAATATAATATAATATAATATAATATAATATAATATAATATAATATAATATAATATAATATAATATAATATAATATAAACATAATAATAAATCTGTAGACAAAATTTTTCTGTTAATTTTCGCTTTTAAAAAAATAATTGGTAATAACAATTAAGAAACATGTTAAAGGAATTGTCATTGCACCAAATGAGTGGTCTCTGGATCAGAATGATCGCATTTCAATATTTTAAATACAATTTAAATTAAGTAACATATTAAACGATTTATCCTTCTATCAAACACGAATGTTCCCTGGATCAAATGTCCTATTTTAATTATGTAATTACTTTATATTAATTTCTAACGGGTGCAGCGGAGCGCACGGGTACGGCTAGTTTTTAATAAATGCAATACAATTATTTCACAGCAGAAAATGTCCTATATGTACGATTTTGAATAACCAACAATACGTTCCTTGTACTTTAAAATACGGATTGAATAATTTAAAAATAACTGTGTTGACGTGTACAACTTTCGAATCTTCTGGAGTATTACATCATTGTCACCATAATACAAATAACTTCATAAGAAAATAAATATTTTAAATAAAATTTCGGCAAGAACTCTTCTTCGATTTCCGCCTCACACCAGCCTTATTATGTCTCGCAAAATGTTATTTTAACATGCAAATCTAAGCATAGGGCGTTTATCATGATCGAATAGCTTGGACTTTAATCCTGGTTTTGTTAGGTTCATGAATACCTACCGGTACGTATGTGCTCGGGAAAATCGTAATATACGAATTTTCGCTGCTAATTTACGAATCCTCGGGCACAGTTCATAGTGTAGGGAATTGCAAAAGCTACAGAAGTCCTTGTCATTATACGTACATTTCAGCTGTGCAGTACCTGTAAGATTAATTAATTCTAGCTGCAGATCTCCTGGATTTTCGAAATGGGGGCGATAGAAGATCTTTAATTTGTGTTAAATCATTACATTTAGCGTTTATAAATACTTCATTTTTTATAATGCAATGTTTTCCACAGTATGTCTCCTTTTTGTTCCATAAAGCACTGCTCTACAAAGTGTATGATTATGTCTCATGACCAGAATACTGTACTAAATGGAAATATAAAAATTTGAGATTTATACTTGGAAGACGTGGAAAAATTCAGATATCTTGGAGCAACAGTAATAAATATAAACGACACTCGGGAGGAAATTAAACGCAGAATCAATATGGGAAATGCCTGTTATTATTCGGTTGAGAAGCTTTTGTCATCTAGTCTGCTGTCAAAAAATCTGAAAGTTAGAATTTATAAAACAGTTATATTACCGGTTGTTCTGTATGGTTGTGAAATTTGGACTCTCACTTTGAGAGAGGAACAGAGATTAACGGTGTTTGAGAATAAGGTTCTTAGGAAAATATTTTGGAGCTAAGAGGGATGAAGTTACGGGAGAATGGAGAAAGTTACACAACTCAGAACTGTACGCATTTTATTCTTCACCTGACATAATTAGGAACATTAAATCCAGACCTTTGAGATGGGCAGGGCATGTAGTGCTAGAGTGCTAGTTGGGAGGCCGGAGGGAAAAAGACCTTCAGGGAGGCCGAGACGTAGATGGTAGGATAATATTAAAATGGATTTGAGGGGGATTGAATATGATGATAGAGAGTGGATGAATCTTGCAGAGGCTAGGGATCGATGACAGGCTTATGTGAGGGCGGCAATGAACCTCCGGGTTCCTTAAAAGCCATTTGTAAGTAAGTAACATCGCTGCTCTACTCGACGTATGAATAGACAACATTTACACCGCTACCCCACTTTCGGTGCGTTCTAGTAGAGGGAGAGAGTTAACCCGCTCGCAGATCAATCTGCCAGGCGCGTGCTTCAGACCGTACGGGCTTAAATATTCCCGCTGTATTAAGCTAAATGCATTCAGTTAATAACAGAAATTAATAAAGACAGTGTTTATTAAATTTTTAATAATTTCACATAACGTAATTTGCCATTGAAATTTATTTAATTAAAAAAATCGCAACTTTTAATTTCACTTAGTATGCAGTTCCAATTATGAAATATTACTAATTTTTGGTCGATTATTATTTTACGACACTGTATCAACATCTCAGATTATTTAGCGTCTTAATGAAGTAAAGGTGATTATGCGGTGAAATGAGTCCGGGGTCCAGTACCGATAGCATTTGCTCATAACGGGTTGAGGAAAAACTCCGGAAAAACCTCAAACAGATAACTTGCTCCGACCGGGATTGGAGCCCGGGCCACCTGGTTTCTCGGCCAGATGCGCTAGACTTTACATCACAGGTGTGAACTAATAAGCAATGTTCGTAAATATGATCATATCTCCCCATCCCTGGAAGCAATAGTTTGGCTTAAACTAGATAAGAAAAGAAATTTACATTCACAACATTCACTTCTCTTTCTCTTCGAAATCTTGAACTCTTCTATTCTTCGTAGACTACCTGTCGTCTCGCTTCACTTACCTTTCTTCCCACCATAATCTGAACACACGCTCTCGCCATGAAACAATACTAACAATACCATCCCATCGCACATCCTCATACTCATCCTCTTTCACAATAGCCCTGCAAAGACTCTGGAATTTGCTGCCTGCTAGCATCAGGGACTGTCGAAATGAAATTGAATTCAAACGCAGACTTACTAGGCACTTGGTCAGTAATTGATTTCTTGTAAATAGTTTCCTTAATCTATCACAAAATGTTTCAATATCCAGCAATTTCATCACTATACAATTTTATTATTCTAGGTTCAATTTGTAATTGAATAAAATAACATATTCTTTGTTTTTCTATGATAAATTATCTAGCTTTCATTAGTCAGGTGATCTTTTCATACTTTGATTTTTATTGTAATTGTAATTGTAAATTTAATACTAATTGTAATTTTATTCTTCATATTATAGCTAGTTGGAATCTCCTGGTAGAGGGGCAGAGAAGGTCTTATCTCTACCATGTTAAAGAAATAAATACTAAATAGGGTAAACATTGGTAATTTCGTGGCAGTGGTTATTTCGTGATACTTTTTCTTTGCTCTTTTGTGAACTAACCAATCGTGTTACGAGATTCAAATTTCCGCCAAGGGATTGCATATGTTGTCCGGTTTCCAGAAACATACAGCTACCCTTTGTGTGACTATTGTAGTTGCTTCATTGAGCTTTTATGTTTGGAGAGAGCAAGTTAGCGTCGACTTCTCAGGCGTACAAATTTTGTGGATGTTTGTAATTACATTACAGGCTTATTACTAAAGGTAAGCATATGATATTTGGTAAAAAGATTTATTGTATCTTCATGAAATTTCAGGAAATGTTTTGAAATTTTAGATACATCTGTAGTCGCCATATAGGCTTAGCTTTACTGATAGAAATCTTAGCTGTTTGAGGCGAAATTTTGTTGAGCGCTAAGTGTTACATTTTATACTATTTTAAAAATTGTATTACAATAGGAATTTTAGAAATCGGAAGACAAGATGTGATAACAAAAATGATAACGGAGAGGCAATGAGTTCAGTGTAGCTTCTGTTTGATTTGTTATCATGCTAAGTGTCAATGATAAGTGCTAGATGACTTACTTGCAAGAATTGTGACAGAAGATGGAACATGGCTCCACCATTTTGGACCGGAGACAGAGGCATACAATGGAGTGGCATCATGCAAATTCACCAAAGATATATAAATTCAAAAGTGCACCTTCGGCAGGAAAAGTTATGGCTACTGTGTTTTTCGATTCAGAACGACTATTGCTTGTGGACATCATGCCACACGGAACCACCATTAATTCAACTCTCAAGAAACTTCAAGTTAGACTGAGTCGTGTTCGACGACATCGAGAGAAGCAGGATGTTCTGCTATTGTTGTACAGCCATATGTCAGTCACAAGACCACAGACCACATCAGAAAATTCGGATAGGCAACACTGAAACATCTGCCTTACAGTCCTGAACTGGCACCGTGCGATTACCATCTCTTTGGTAAACTGAAGGATCCCTTCGCGGAACGAGGTTAGAAGATGACTCCCTTGTGCACGTTGCTAAAGAGTGGCTCAGACGTGTTGGTCCAGACTTTTACCGTGCTGGTCTACAAGTCCTCGTTCCTAGGTTACGTAAGGCAGTTGAAAGGGACAGGGATTATGTGGAAAAGTGACATTTTGTTCCTTAAGGATGCGTCTACATTCTGAGAAAATAGCAAAGCTGTAGTATAAGAATATAATTTTTAAACAAACGTTATGCATTAGTTTTGGAGTTACCCTAGTAATATAGGCTATAGTAAAGTCCGTAATAAAAGTGTTCACCCTTTCAGGGCAAAGAAGATCCCTTTTCAATTTCAATTTCTACTTCGATTTCATTCTTATTATGTGTTGATATGTATTTCTATGTTTTCTTGCTATGAATATTAGACGGAATTACTAAGTTTGAAGTCTTGTAACAATAAATGAGAATTTGATTTGACTTTAATGAATTTTTCCACAATTCTTCTACCTCTCACGAAATTATCAATGCAATGTCACGAAATTACCAAGGTTATCACGAAATAACCAACTTTTCAGCTTAAGTTGTAAAAGTGGTTTTTGGCACATATTCAAGAACGTATCCAATCTTTTATGTCTCCAGATTTGTACAGCAAGTTATCGTCTTTTAGATGAAAAAATCGGAATAAGGATATATTTTCACATTTGCATTTTAAATTAGTTTTCATGAAATTATCACGAAATTACCAAAGTTTACCCTACTAATTCTACTAATATTAGACTACTAACAATCAAAAATTTAAATCACATGAAGAGTGTAACGCAAGTAAGTTTACAAGGCGTGGAAGCGACAGGAAAGTCTTGTTGGAATGGTTGTCAGATATTTCACTTGTGTCATTTTGCAACATCAAGTCATTTGACAGCACTGTGTACCACCATCTTGGCTACAACCGCTCGCCAGTTAAAATGAAGGATCGACTGGAACATCCGTCGAGAGGGGAGATTCGTGCCCTCATTCGATTTCAACCGTTTGACGTAACAATCTAGTTCATGCTGAAGATCGTTCGCTGTCACTTTTTTGCTCTAAAATACGGTAGGTCAACGCGTAGTTTGCTCTCTCTCGTGGCTGCCTGTGGGTGTGTCGCTCTCGACCAGGCTCTGACAACTCAACTCATCACACTGTCTCCTTAGCCAGTTGTCTCTTGTTACCTTTTTTTTCAGCAAACCGAGAGCGCAGCTCAGGCCGTATCTCGTTTTCCTGCTGATGAGGATGTTCATTTGGGTATGGGTTCGATTCCTGCTTGAGCTGAATAACGCGTTGGGTTTTTCCAAGGTTTTCTCAAATGTAGTGCGAATGTCAGGTAATATCTAGCGAATTTTCGGTTTCATCTCACCAAATACCATCTCGTTACCACTTAGTAGTCGATACAGCGTCGTTAAATAACAGAATAAAAATTACGCTCTGTATCATTGGCACACCTTCACAGAGAATACGTCACCCAGTTTCGGAAATTAAGTTATAGTTCTGTCGGTTTGAATGTTTTATTTTTATTTTGGTCTAATGGAGATAGGGGTATGACAAAGGATGTGATTAATAATTATAATTAATGTAGGGCATGCACTACATTTCATTCTCTTACAATAATAATAATAATAATAATAATAATAATAATAATAATAATAATAATAATAATAATAATAATAATAATAATAATAATTTATTGCCAGAAGAAAGATACATACTGTTCTTTTTTAAAAATTCACCCCCAGAAAGAGTACATAATCCCAGTGGCGACTCGTGATTTTTTTTTGTATGCAGATATGAGATTGACGACTGATGACCAAGAAGAAATTAATAATAATAATAATAATAATAATAATAATAATAATAATAATAATAATAATAATAATAATAATAATAATTTATTGCCAGAAGAAAGATACATACTGTTCTTTTTTAAAAATTCACCCCCAGAAAGAGTACATAATCCCAGTGGCGACTCGTGATATTTTTTTGTATGTAGATATGAGATTGACGACTGATGGCCAAGAAGAAATTAATATTAATAATAATAATAATAATAATAATAATAATAATGATAATAATACTTATTTACTTACTTACTGGTTTTTAAGGAACCCAGAGGTTCATTGCCGCCCTCACATAAGCCCGCCATTGGTCCCTATCCTGAGCAGGATTAATCCATTCTCTATCATCATATCCCACCTCCCTCAAATCCATTTTAATATTATCTTCCCATCTACGTCTCGGCCTCCCTAAAGGTCTTTTTCCCTCCGGCCTCCCAACTAACACTCTATATGCATTTCTGGATTCGCTCATACGTTCTACATTCTCTGCCCATCTCAAACGTCTGGATTTGATATTCCTAATTATGTCAGGTGAAGAATATTGTAATACTCCGTTGTGTAACTTTGTCCATTCTCCTGTAACTTCACCCCTATTAGTTAGCCCCAAATATTTTCCTATGTACCTTATTCTCAAACACCCTTAACCTCTGTTACTATCGCAAATATATATATATATATATATATATATATATATATATATATATATATATATATAAAGAAGTAAATAAATAAATAAACAAATACATCAATAACTAACTAAATAAATAATTAAAAAATAAATAAACTAAGAAATAAAAATAATTAAGAAATAAGTGAAAATAAATAAACTCATCAATAAATATACATAGCCTGATTCAGAGAACTTAATTTGGTGTACTGTATTTTGTACATGCAACTTTTAAATTCTGTACTTATTGTTAGTCCATTGAATCGGGGATTGCAGAAACAACAGATGTCATGAAAACTAAATTTTTCAGTAGATACAAAAAACTGTATTACTGGTGGTAGACTACATCATTGGTCACAGTACTGGCTTCTTCAGACAGAAGCCTAATAGATGTGTCGTTTTATACCAAATTTATTGGAATGCAATGAATTGTTAATGAAATAAATGAGTATACATTAGCTTGACATGTGCTGTTTTTGCAAGGAAACAAAATTGTAGTATAATAATTTCAGTTCAACTAAAGTTTATTTGTAAAATTAGGGATATAATATATGCATAGGCCTACTGTGTACGTAATACATAAGTTCAACATATAAATTAACTTATTTTTCCACAATAGGCCACTGAAGAATATTATTGTAAAATTCTTGATATTCATGTGGCATATAACGCATTAGTTTGCGTATATCGTCAAGCTTCTCTCTTTGAATTGGCACGATTTTGTGTGGATATGCCAGTGAAGAAGGTAAATATGGTATTCTCCTTTGTACTTACAAGCAAACATTCTCAAGGGGGCAGATAAAAAAACTAATCTTTCTTCTTCCATCATTTTAATAATGTCAAAAGAAGTGCTTACACAAATTTTGGCCACTCGAACGCAATTACGAAGGCCATAAAAATAAGTTTCCCTGGGGCCGTTTACAGAAAGAGAACAAAATTTCGTGGAAAGTTTTATTGGAACAGATACAGCAATTGTTGAGTTATTTTTCAACGTATTCACCACCAGAATCGAGACATTTGTCATTCAGTGGGATCAGTTTTGTATCCTTCTGTCGTAGATGTCTGGAATCGGAAACAATGTGTCGGCACATTTCTTTGACATGAGTTGTTTCTGCCCGCTTCCAGGACTTCACAGGTCTCCAAATGTGAGACAGCTATACTGACATATGTGGATTCTGCATGGAATGATTGCCCTATATCAACAGTCCATGAAACTCGAATAAACTCATTTCACCACAAATAGTGACATGTGCTGATTCTGTAATCCCTGATTCATATAAAGGAGCAACCAGTACGGTTTCTTTGAGCATATTTCGTTTGAAAGAGTAAGCAGAATATATGTAATCCCGAGACTAAAAATGTGGTAATTCTAAACAAAATTTGTAGCTCGTTTAACTATAGCCCCATTGATGTGGTTCATGCATCAGCAACAGTGAAGTGGAGGTTTTATAACGCACTGAAAGAAAAATCAATAAATCCCAATTTACACTAATTTGGCGTCATTCGGGTGGTAGAATAATTATAGATTTCTGTTAATTGGTAGCTATTGTTTAGTTCAAAACATAAAGCCAGTTTATATAGACAAAGAAAAGAGCTCACATGACCAACCGCTTGCAATCAATGTGGTATACATATTCGAATTTCACTCCATGTTTTTCGTAGCCACGTGTAATTTAGGAGTTTGCCTTATTAACATACTGTAACAAACTAAAGTTCAGATAACAATTTTTCACGAAATATGCATGAAATATATAAATGTATACAATGAAATAGTGTGAATAAAATACACTCAAGTAGAACTGTTTGCTTAAAACGTTCAATTTATAACTGCTGAAAAATGTATTTTTTTCTAAGATTGTAAATAACCCCATTCTTGTGTAATCCAGAAATAGTGTCCATACTCTTATTTGGGTGTATATTCTTCTTCTTCTTCTTCCGCCAATACACAGTTTTGGGTTGTTTCCCGTCTATGAACTACAAATGGAATTGATCCGTCTAACGTCGGTGAGGTCTGTCTAAATCTCTTCGTCCTCGTAATACAAAAGTCTCTTTGCTAAACGATGTTCAGGCATCCTAAGAAGATGGTTTCTCTTTTTACTTTGATAATGTTGGACGTCTGCGGTCATCTCCTCAGCTTCCCACTGATTTCTTATGTCTTCTCTCCTAATGCGGTTCCGCAAGGTAACTCCTGTCAGTGATCGTAGAAATCTCATTTGTGATGCGTTGATTCTATTTATCTCCTTCTACCGTAGTGTCCAACATTCACTGCCATATAACAGAGCTGGTTTTGATATTATGTTGTGAAAAATGATTTGGACCTCTTTTCGCATTTGTTTTCCAAAGTTCCTTCTCAAGATACCATTTAATTGATCATATTTCAATATATTTTTTTCATGTCTTTTTGATAACAAATATGACTTCCTAAATATTTGTATACATCTGTCACTTGTTCTATTATTTTCTTATCAACCATTATTTTTGCCCGTAGAAGATTCTTGCCTCAAACTGCCATTACTTTCGTTCAAATTCTGATTTGGACAAGTTATCTGGTTGAGGTCTCTCTAAAGGTTTTCGTCAGCCCATAAAGAGCAACTCCTGGGTAACTTTGGCACTGGACTCTGAACTCAATTCGTTGGCATTGAAATGATGAAGTGATTAGCCTAAAAGTGTCCCGTTAAGGGCAAAGGCCTCCTCCTTTAGAGGGAGAGCTCTATTTGTCTCACGCGGTGAGCTACTCCGCGTAAGAGATGTTTACAACCTTGGAATTGTTCACTTGGTTCACATTCTGCACTGTTTTGATATTGTTCGCTTGTTTCTGTCGCACTGGTTTCAGTCGCTGTTCACTTGTCTTCTTATGTTTTTCCAGTCTTCCCTATGTCTTGCTCTGCTTGACCAATGGCTTCCTACACGTCCACTGAAGAGGTCGGCCCATCTTCTTCTTGGTCTTCCGGGTGATCTCTTGCGAATGCGGGGATCCCTTAGTGTGACTGTCTGCGTCCATCTTCCGTCTCTAAGTCGTGCAACATGGCCTCCCCACTTCCATTTGGTGTTGGTGGCTTGCAGTGCTGGATCTTTAATTGCTGACATCTTTTGTACCACTTCGTTTGGAACTCTGTCCCTCAGTGATAAACCTAGTATCTTTCTCAGCATCTTTCTTTGGCATATTTGGAGACTGTTACGGAGTTTGGCAGTGAGAGACCATGTCTGACACCCATATAACAGTACAGGAGTTACGCAGGTCTCCAATATCTCTATTCTGAGTTTCTTGCTGAGTGTTCCCTCCAGTACGATGAACTTGAGAGTCCAGAATGCTTTCCACGCGAGAGAAATCCTTCGTTTTACTCCTTCTCTGTCTTCTGGTGGAAGGAGACTAGCTGTCCTAGGTATACGTATTCAGACACGTATTGTAGTTCTGCACCGTCAATTATTATGGGTGACTCCGGCCCGTTTGACATTACGTGTGTCTTGGTCATATTCATGGGTGGGCAACTCGTGCTCTCAAACTGTGAACAAACTCAGTCAGGCAGGACGAACTCTGTGCTAGCTACAGTGTACGAGGGCCTTGCAATACGAGTGGTTGTTGGTTCGCTTGCGTCTACAGTGATTGCTGGCTTGTAACTGCAGCGGCTGCATCGGTGTGTGCTATTTTTGTGCCAAGGTTTTTAGCGCCTCGGGAGTACGAGTTGCCCACCCATGGTCATATTCATCAGGAGGCCTGCTGATCTGCTGGCGTCGCATAAATCTTGGAGCATTGGCTGCAGTTCTCTGGATGATTTGGCGAACAATACGACGTCATCAGCAAGCCTTAGATTATTCAGTCTGCTGCCGTTGATATTTATTCCACAATTTCTGTTCCAGTATTACCACCTTCATTTTACTCAGACGCTAGATAACCATTGTAGTTGATAAATCATCTTAAAATAAACCAATAAAAAACTCGAGATTATTTAATTTTAGCGCAAATACTTCGCATAAATTTTTGTACACATATTTTACAAAGTCGTAATCTGTGTATTGTATATATTTCCTCCCATATACAGTATAATTCCATGTATTTTTTCCCCTTAATCCTATGGCACTTATAGCACTTTTCTGTGATACGGCCAGTATAAATCCTGCAGCGCCAAGTTCCACTGGGGTCCAGTACTCTGCTTATAGCTGTAACATAAATTGCCAACAGTATTGCAGTTCCTCTTCCCCTCACTGCGCCACCCAGTTGCTATCACTAACTATAAATTAACCACATACATTAGGTATCCGTGTTTCTACCCCAACAATCTCCCAGTTTTTGTAGCACCAACCTTTCAGACAATATTAATTGTGCCAGAATTCGTTTATTTTTATTTTAAAATCCAGTATATACTACGTTATTGTCCCTTTGTTCACCCAGAACACAGAGGGGAAAATCTGTGAGTGGCAGGAAAATATTTCAGAAGAAGGAATAAAAATTCAGGCCAAAATTTACTCGCGCAAAATTAATTACAGTTTTGCACTCAACTTCCTGTATTCGTCAGAAAAATTAACTCGTTTCTACGGGTCGAATTCATAGTCGTCACTTATAAAATGAGGAAACACAGTAATGATCATTTCCTTAGCACTTATTTTAGATCGTATTGCAGAGACGCTACTCTTTCATATGCACTTGAGCATTTCCTTTACATCGAAAGAAATATGACAACATGGCTAAACGTGAGCACTTTCGTTCATTCAATTGTTTTCCAGCACCTTCAAATTATTAAATCGACATTATTATCGTATACAAATACAGATGTAAATATTACAGAGCTAAAATTATGCAAAATGTCGAGAAAGCATTTTACAGAAGAAGAAACACGTGAGCTAAGAGAAATAGTTATGAAATATACAGATATTATCAAAAGTAAAAAATCTGATAAGTGTTCTCTCCAAAAGAAGAAACCGACATGGGACAAAATTGCAGTTGAGTTTAATGCAAACTCCAAAAATATTCCTGTCAGTAAATTACTTTAATTTATTTTTCAGTTATTTTTATGGTAAAAAAAGTGGAAGTGGTATAATTATTACGCAAATTTTAACAACTTATTCCTTGGGTAGAGTACAAAGGAAAATGTAAATAACACTTTTTTGGGACGTAAATACTTTTCGAAAAAATACTATTTAAACCTACCTAAATGATGCTGTAGCATAAAATCTCAAAGCAACCAGTACTTTCAGCAGTGGCGAAATCGGTAAGCCTCATGGTTGTATTGTGAATTTCACTGAGAGACACCAGAATATTCACAACAGTGTTCTTGTCGAAACGGTATCTCCTCTTAAATTGTTGATCATTATACATCTCTAAAGGGTTTTCCATATCTCTGATATATCTTTTGTTTTCCCGAAACACATTTTCATTTTCATTATAAGACTCTATAAATTCATCAAAATCATAATCATCATCCATTGTATACGAATCAGCTGATTACAATGCATATAAGGAAACACTTGAGTAAGCTGACAAGCTACCTTATTTGAATAAGCGTTCACTTCAGTGGGATTTATGAATTTGAAATTATTATAAGCAACTGCTTAAGTGTTTCCTTACAATAAGTGTTGACTATGAATTCGGCCCTACATCTCTTTCCCGTTTGACGTTGCATATTCGGCTCAATTTCTAACTAAGAGCAGATTTAGCAGTTACAGGAAATGGTTTTGTAAATGCAACGTTCGCTGGGAGAAAAATTAGAAACCAGTTTCTAACATGTAAACACAGCAGAAGCAACGTGTGGGAGGCGGCTGGGAAGAAGAGCCCTGCACTTAATTAAAACGTAAAAGGCTGTCGTTGTGTGTTTCATTTAAATGCTCGCGGAATATTGATCTGGTTATGTAGAAACTTTTAATAAAATATCCATACGTCACACAGCACTAAATGCAGTTCGGAATTAAAGAGTTATTACATGCGAGTGGTAATTAATTAACCATTTTTTAAATCATAAAAAACTTTAGTTTTTATAGTTCTAATTTATCAAAAACTATAAGCCAAAATTTATTTATAACTGTCACCACTACACTATATCACTGACAACGTACCGTAGACATATTTGCTAACTTATGATGAAAACTACGGTTTCAGTTTTATTCTCTATTTTTTCGCATATCCAGAAACATAATTTTATCTCAAATTTGTACCCTAAAACATATTACTGCATAAATATGTATATATACATACATATACATATATATATATATTTATTTATTTATTTATTTATTTATCTATTTATGTCCATAACAGAGCAAAGCCCCAATTACAATAGACAGTACAGTTAAAAAACATACAGACGTGGACAAATTATTAGCAAAATTGAACATTTTTATTATATATTTTTACAAAATATGATTCTTCAATTTAGACTACAGTTGAAATTTTTGTGTATTTCCAAATTATTAGCAAAATTGAAGATTTGTGTTGCATATTTTTTTCAAAATTTAACTCCTCAATTTGGACTACATTTGATATTTTCGCATATTTACAAATTATTAGCAAAACAAGATTTTTATTGTATATTTTTACAAAATTCGATTCTTCAACTTGGACTACAGCTGACATTTTGGATATTTCCAAATTATTAGCAAAACTGAAGATTTTTGTTTTATATTTTTACAAAATTTGACTCTTCAATGCAGTTGACATTTTTGCTAATTTACAAATTATTAGCAAAATTTAAGATTTTTATTATATATTTTTACAAAACTTGACTCCTCAATTTAAACTACAGTTGACATTTTTGCATATTTCTCTCTACTGTAATGATGGAAATATCCAAAATTGTCAACTGTAGTCTAAATTGAAAAGTCAAATTTTGTAAACAAAATATCATAAAAATCGTCAATTTTGTTAATAATTTGTCCACGTCTGTAGAATTGCATATAACACGAAAAAAGCGGTAAATTAGATACAAGTGTAATTACAAATTAAAAATGGAAAAGAGAAGGAAAAAAAAAAACAAATAGATACCACCTAAATAAAAGACACAGATACAGATATAAATGAAAAAACACCAAATAAAAACAAATCAAAAAGAGCCAAGTACAGACATCACAGCCAAAAATTCAAAATATAGGCGTAGCTATAATTGGCAATTTGCAGAGAAAATACAACACCATGTTAATAAATTCAATATACAGCACTACACAGCAGGCCCAATAGGATCAATTAATTTATTCAAAAAAACTCGCCAACACAGAACATGTGTTTCAAGTAATGCTTTACTAACTTTTTCTTGTACATACTGTACGATATCGAAAAATCTAAATCCCGTTTATTTGATAGATGATTGTAAGTTCGAAGCATTAATAAAAGTGGAGACATTTTATGAGATAGTGTTTTTGTTGTCTGTAAATAAAAGAGAGATCGCTTTCTCAAATTTGATTTACCAATATTGAAACTAATTAGCTGTAGAAGATCAGGGTTGTCTATTAAACCATTTAAGGTTTTGAACAAATACATTTGTTGTGCTCTTATCCTGCGACTACTGAAAGATGGTACATTACATTCAACCAGCATGGATTCATAAGACTAGAATATGTTGTAATATGAATGTTTTTTTCATATATAGCAGTTTTAGGATTTTATTCTGTACTCTCTCTAGAATGACCGAGTGCGAGTGATAGTGAGGGTTCCAAACTATAGATGCGTACTCTAATTTACTTCGTATTAAACTATTATATATTTTTAAGACAGTTTCAACATTCCTGAAATCTTTTGAGTTTCTGTAGATGAAACCTACCAGTTTGAAAGCTCTATTCGAAATTGTTTTGATATGTGTTAAAAAGGATAGGTCATGAGAGATTACCACTCCTAAATCATTTACTGAAGTGACTCTTTGTAATTTTGTGTTATTTATGCTATACATGTAATCCAGAGAGTTAGTATTACGAGTGAAGGTAATGTGTGAGCATTTTTTAATATTAAAGTTGAGTTTGTTAACAATGCTCCACCTAAAAATACTATTAATATCTTGTTGCAGCTCAGCTGAGTCAGATTCATTTGTAATTTCTTTAAATAATTTAACATCATCGGCGTATAATAAGGAATTGGAATGTTGTATATGTTTTGGTAGATCATTGATGAGTAGTAAGAAGTGAGGACCTAAATTAGACCCCTGTGGGACACCCGAGTTTACATTAAATTGTTTTGAATTGACCCGTCGGAATGAAACATATTGTTCTCTTACGATGAAAGAGCAATGGAACGGAGAAAAATTCTCTCCGGCGCCAGGATTTGAACCCGGGTTTTCAGCTCTACGTGCTGATGCTTTATCCACTAAGCCACACCGGATACGACCCCGGCGTCGGACAGAATCGTCTCAGTTTTAAGTTCCAACTCTTGGGTTCCCTCTAGTGGCCGCCTTCTGCACTACGTCATAGATGTCTATGAACGAAGGACTGAAGTCCACACATGTGCTGAGATGCAGTCGTTATGAGTCACTAGTTGGCCGGGATCCGACGGAATAAGCGCCGTCTTAAATCAGAAGTTATTTACGCATATCATATATATATATATATATATATTATTTAATGTAACCGAAGTACATATGATATTTCCATGCACATATTCTGCGTCATCATACGATGAAAGAGTAATGGAACGGAGAAAAATTCTCTCCGGCGCCGGGATTTGAACTGAGACGATTCTGTCTGACGCCGGGGTGTATCCGGTGTGGCATAGTGGATAAAGCATCAGCACGTAGAGCTGAAAACCCGGGTTTAAATCCCGGCGCCGGAGAGAATTTTTCTCCGTTCCATTACTCTTTCATCGTATGATGACGCAGAATATCTGCATGGAAATATCATATGTACTTCGGTACAATAAATAAAATATATTCTTCTCTGTTTGATAGGTATGAACAGGTAATACAAAATATATATATACATACATAAACATAGCTTTAATCTACATGTTAAATAAATTTTATAAATTAAATGTAGAAAAAATACGCCTATATTAAATCGCAGGTATTAAATTAGAAAAATAGAAACCAGCTATTAAATAAAAACAAATTACTATCATATTACTTTTCCCTTATAAGCAAAGAGAATTACCAAGGGACAAGGTAAGGTGGAGCACTACATTTTCTTGTTAGTCAAACAATATTCTGAAATGGGTTCAAGTGAAAAATTGTATTAGGGAAAAAGTAAATCCCGTGCAATAATGTTCAGTCACGTTCCAACGCACCGTGCGGAATAAAATGGAACAAACGACCAAGTTAAGAATCATACAAAGGAGAGAAAGAGAAAGAAAAATATGTTGTTCCTAAATTTCACATCTTTACCTCCGGTTCTCTTGTGCTTTATCATAAATCTAGCCATTGATACGTACTGTTTATCATGAAATAATACCGTCATGTTTTTTTATTTAAGAGGAACAGCATAGTACACAAGGCAAAATCATACAACAAACTAGGGTCACATTATCAGAGCTTATAGTCAAAAATTCCCTTGAAAAAATCCACCAACGCAATAATAAATAGAGACTTCAAGCTGGAAGAATACCGAGTAGCAGGTTACCTAATTTGAACGATTTGAAAGTAAATACCGGAAAGACGAAGTATATGATTATGTCTTGTGACAAGAAAATAGTACGAAATAGTAATATATAAAATTCAAAATACTGAAATATCTTTAAGTTGTAGTAACAAATATAAATGACACGAATATATTTTACCAGAAAGTATGTACAATTAATAAATGAATAAATGGGGAAATTGCTACAAACAAAACTTTCAAGAATCTTGCAACACAGTGTTTTCCTACAATAATGGCACATTCATCATTAACCATTTCCATATGTTATTACCAGGGAACGGATTTATATGGACTAAAAATATATGAAATATGTAAATATATATGTAGTTATTTTTACCAAAATATGGAATTAAATATGGATTTTTACCAAAATATGGAATTAAATATGGACTTAAAATTATAAAAAAAATGACTATGTACGTTAAATATTGGTACATTTTAATCAAACTAAACAAAAAATATAATGGACGTACCTTATCTTCCAATGTAGTTTCAACAAAACACAATTTTTATTGTCTGTTACCATAACAATAGGTTACAAACATTTCTTTCAAGTGCTGAAAAGTGAATCTTATTCTATTGTCTCTGAGGATAGATTTATACTGACTAAAAGAGCGTTCGACGTCACAAGAAGTAACTGGTACATAATTCAATTTCACAATGTCTGCTGGGGATAAGTCCAAGTTAATCTTCACTGTTGATTCACCACTCATCACAGCAACAACCTTTTGTAGTTCTTCATATCCAGGGTTTTTTGAAAGTACAGTGTCCACCTTAGCTCTTACTGCATCTGCAACTTTACCTCTACCACGATTCAGTTGTTCCACAGTACTATTTATAATTTCAAAACTTTCAGATAGTGAAAGGTGCCTATTTTGGAGACTTTTGAGCGTTTTTATGATGCATGAAAATGTATGCTGAATGTGAGCTAAGTCATTCTTCACACTTATGTCACAGGTAACTGTTTTCGCAGTATCAATTGAGACTGCATCTTCAGAGTCCAATGCAAGGAGAACATTGTTAATAGAGTCTATATGTTCGGCATAATATTCAACTGCTTCTAGCCATGTACCCCATCTAGTTAAAATTGGCTTTGGTGGCAATGGAATTTCAGGGTACATTTCTTTCAACACGTTAACTCTACTGGGAGCTTTGAGAAATACTTTTTTCACTGATGAAATCAACAAATCTACTTTAGGGAAATTGTCTCTGACCACTTCTGCCACACGATGAAATGCATGCGCCACACAAGTAAAATGAGTCAATTTAGGATATACAACAGATAATGCTTGTCCAGCTTTGACCATATAAGGGGCAGCATCGCTAATAAAGAATAACACATTATCGTACATAATACCCTTTGGCCACAGGATACCCATAGCTTCGTTGAACAGTTTAGCTATAGTTTTGTTATTGCACTTTTCTAGAACATCACAATGTAAAAGAATTCGTTCAGAATATTGTTCACTTAACAAACCGATAACTACATTACCAACAAGTCTACCTTCTTTGTCGGGAGTCTCATCAATGGAAACCCAAATTGAACTATCTTTAATTTCATCTCTTATCTTCTGTATTGTCTCATCGTTGATGGATGGAGCATACGTCTTCCTAAGTGTTGACTCATCCGGGATTGTATGTTGAGTATATTTTTCAAGGAATTCCCTGAAGACCTTATTCTTTAGTTTGTAGAGAGGAATATCAGCAGAGATGAGAGAACGGCACAGGTCGATGTTAAACTCAGATCTTACATTCGATGTTGTTGGTTGTGTTAAAAACAATTGTCTCTGCTTGGAATTTAGTTGTTTGTTGGCCTGATGTTTACTAGTTGTAATGTGTTGTTGCACCAGGAACTTTTGTGTAGATGATACTGCACACTGACACAAATTACAAAATAATATTTTATTGTCAGTTGATAAACCATCTTCTTTAAATTCTGAAATGTAACTTGTTAGTTTTGATTTTAAATTGACTGAATGACGTACTTTTGGCATATTTACCGTCTTTATAGTATGATTTACAAAACTGAACCTATGTGTACTCTGACTGGCATTTAACTGTTGAGCTGCACAACTGAAGTCTGTTAAAAATTTTAAATTAAATTAATACAGTTTTGTAACTTACTTTCCCATTGTTGATAGGACTGCTAATTTTCAAATAACTCTGATGTTAAAGGGATTACTGAACACGTGTTTAAATCTCTATTGTTGAAATGTATTTTTAAAAGTTAATGGAATTTTGTTTTGTTTTATTGTTAAACCTAATATAATATGGACTGTTTTATATGAAATATGGAAAATATATGGAAATTAACGAAAATATGTACTAAACTCTAAAATATGGAAAAATATGGAAAATAAAAGTAGGATTTTTCAACCCTACACATTGTGAAACATAAAGATAATGCAAAATATAAATTATATTAGCTTTATAAGTAAATATGTATTTACATATAAATCCTTTCCCTGCTTATGAATAATTTCAAGTTAGAAATATGTTCGATCATAAAAAGTCGTATGAAACTTGCCTATAATGGTAATTAAGACGCTAGTATGAAAATTATGAAACTCGCTTGCGCTCGTTTCATAAACATACTCGCGTCTTAATTACTACCATTATAAGCTCGTTGCATAATGTACTATTATAATTAACGTAAACATAAAATAACATTATTACGAATACAAATTCTGTCACTCACTCTCCATTTAAATAAAAAATAAATTTGGAAAAAAAATTAAGTTTACAGTAATGTTAAGTAATGTGTAAGTGTTACATATGTACAGTAATTTGATCGAAACATATCTGATGAGACGTTTTTGTTTACATTCTCCACTCGCAAGTCTTTCGGAGTGGAGTTACACTCATCCCTACTGCGCAGCATTGACCCCAAATAGTACTTCTACTCTTTGCAGCGTTGCAACACATTAAATTTCTTATTCTGAAAACCATTGGACGTATCAAAATACTTAATTGACAAAACGTGTTCGCATTTCATTGATTTATTACCTCTGTGATTTAATGTAACACGTTCCCTTCCTCTCAGTATTAGTCAGTACCTTTGATGCTTTCGGTCCACCTTCAAATCTGGCAGAATCTAGCCATAAAATTTATAATAAATTAATAAATAAATACCCACATCTACTCGTATTTACCTCTAACAGTTTGAAACTTAAAAATTTATGTAATCAATTTCTTGCGAGTACTTATAAATTTTTAGATGTTATTGTATTGTAATTTATGCCTGTAAATTTATCATTATATCGAACTCCCCCACCCCCGGACACGAGAACAGTCTGTTTCAGGGAGTGCTAAAATTTTGTAAATTTACAATTTCTTTGTATCGTAATTTTCTACCAATAAACAATATTATGATATACAGGGACATCATTTTAATTTTACTTCAATTTTTATCGTACCTGAGTTTTTGAAAGTACTTCACCCCCACCCCTTCTACTAATGAACTTCAACCGTCCTCCACACAGATCCAAGACCGCATATACGGCCATAGTAAACAGTACGTTCCAAAATTATGTTCGCGTTTTCCAGTGACGAAAGGTCTTTCAATATTGAATCATTTTCGCACAGGTATTGTCGTCCATTTGCCTACGTCGCATCCCAGTTTCCCCCACTTGCTTCTATTCGCCTCTGTGTAAAGGCAGGTGGCTGGACTGTTTTAGCTCTTTTCTGAGAACATTAATTTCTTCTGTTAGGAATTGGACGTCTACGTAATGTAATACCCATACAATTGTTTAAAGTAACTTAAATAAAAGGGCCTCGTTAATTAATTAACTGTCACGTGATTTCCTCCCTTTCTACGACCCTGCGACATAACCACTTGGAGACAGTAGATAGCATGTCTCAGTAATTTTATCTTTTCGGATCGGGCAGAAGCGAAGATTGAATTCATAGTACGTAAGGTACTCTTTTATAGAGCAGGTACAGAATTATTTGAACATGAGATACTGATACAAAGTACGAACCTGGTAATTGGAATTATGTACAATAGTCTATAGTGCGATGATATGCACATTAGAACTGAAGCCTGTATCGAAATGAACGGCCACCATTTTCAAAAATGTGTTTAATATCCATATTATGATTATTTTTCAATTTAACGTCAGTCTATATAGTGTACAGTAATGTGCTGTAGACAGTACGATATACACTGCATAATGAATACGTCCGCATGGAAAGCTCAGTTCGTGAGTAAAAACACTCATTGTTAATACTGTACTGTATTTTGATTAAACAAAAAACCTAATGAAAATTATCAAACTCATAAGCGTGATATTTCCTACTTTATGTAAATGGATGAACTACTTTTCTTCCATCCTATACCTAGTAAAGTGATTTCTTTGTGTATTGCGTCAGTATCATCGAACTCCAGTCGTGGAAGGGGTTAGCAAACGGTGTTTCCGGTTTCAATCGTTGATCCAAACGTATAGCCAGGTTAATATTAGAAATGTTAGTAAAAATAAAATGATGTCCCTGTATAATTTTATTATATTAATTTACATCAAGGATTTCTCCTGCTAGAAATGAACACGATGCAAGAATATATTTTAAGCAAAGAAATGGAAGGAAATATTAACTTTTTTTAACCGAAGATATTATCGCTTCTTCACCTTTTGTAATATAGCCTATAGCAATTATGTTATCCCAATGGTGAGAATTTTATGACATGAGTATTCAAGTTTTCGTGTTGCAGAAAATAATTGTGAAGAGAATTTTCAAATGAAGTTTCGCCTTTATTTATGAGTTTTATCATATATTTTTCTGTCGTATAAAATAAACTCTCATGCGATATACTAACGTAGGAAACATAATTAAATATTGATGAATTTCAAGAAACGTAATACAGATACGAATAGTAACTCTTCCAGGGACTGGGTAGATTGTTTACGTGAAGAGTGAGGTACAATTTTAAGCGGTTTACTTTTATTATGTTTTCCGCCATGGCTCTAGGTATAGCGTCTCTAGCTATAAACCCAGGGAACCCTAGTTCAGAGGCTGGGAGGATTATTACATAATAGCTGGATGTATGTGCTTTGTTTCGTATTTATCATGTCTTCAAAATTTATGATCATAAGTGTGAGTTATTTTCTTTTTTTTTAATCTCATAATCTTTTAAGCCTTGCAGTTCTTTTAATCCTAGATATTTACTATGTTAGAGATAGATAACTTTTATTCCTGTTTTCTTTTAGAGATTTTAAATTTGTTCATAATAAAATTGACCCCAGCGATGACTAAGGGCCGTATTCATAAACGAGACTTTGGATGAAGACTTCCAAAAGTCGACTTTCGTAGTAAACTTTAACTTTGTTAAAAGTCCTATTCATAGACAATACTTCTGAGTCTTTTGACCGGTTTTTCCAAGTATTGCTAGGAAATTTAACGACTGTTAAACTCTAAACAATTTGTTAATTAATACAATTCTATGTTTTCAACACCAGTTTGGTTTAACAGATTGTTAAGAGTTTGTTAATTTTAAATGTAGGATTTCCGCCAGTTAACTCGTTTGACAGTTAGTTAAATATGGCCGATGTCTCCACAGCTGTTCGAACAGAAGTTGTGAAATTAATATTTTGCAATGTAACATTTAAAAAAAATACTTTGGACTGTTTAAATACATCAGTGTTATTTTATTTCTTTCGCATTTCGCATCCATAATAGCAATTAGGAAATATAACCTTACTTTGTAATAATTATTCAGCACGTCACCTACAACTTTCATTTGTCAACTGTTTGTTCATGGAGCGTGGCCTACTATAACAGGTTGTCATTTTATGCAAGTTTCATGACTCACTCTATAATATAGAATTTAAAGATTAATTTTAGCCAATCAAAAATTGTCTTACATGTGTAGAATCATTACCAACTGCTGTTGAGCAGTTAAAATAATGCTAACAGACGTTATAGTTAAGTCTTGGTTATCTTAAACAAAATTATGTTGAACAAATGGAAAATACATTAACAAAGCGTTAAAAATAAACAGAGTGTTAATTTAACATTCGTTAAACAAAATTAAACATTACTTGGACAAACAGGCCATTTGACTTCGACTTCGGTAAATCGAGATTTGACGATCTTGTTCTAATGTTGGCAATCACAATCACTGCCTCCTAAACGAATTAAATTGATAGATAGTAGAAATAGAGTAGGCATTGCCACAATCAGAGACATCTTTTGAGACACAAATCAGTGAAACAATTGAACATCGGTACATGTTAATCGATTGTTAGCCGTTCTTGCAGCTTTACATAAGAATAATTATTAGTGGGCTTAGTGTGAAACTAACACAAAAATTGAAATTTTTAGGTCTTTACACCAATAGATAATAATTCGTTCTTCTACTTGGTCACAAAAAATCGTAACTCAGTTCCAGTCTTGTACTCGTATATAATACAATAAAATTCGTAACTACAAAACATGATGGTGTAGTTCATCTGAAATAGTATTGCCTGTTAAGAATTATGTTGTTAATAAAACATCGACTGTAATTACGTTAGGTTGATATTAAGCCCTCGAATTATTTCATTATAAAATAATTGTATTCTGAAAATATGGAAGATAACAAGATGCCACTAATGGCAGACTACTTAAAAATTAATTGAAATCCATATTCAGAAAACATTATTATGACGACCGCAGGATTAAAAATTAACTCCATATCCAACTGCGTAAACTATCCTCTATAGAATTAAACAGTCAAAGCAATATTAAGCCATCAATTACCTGTAGCATAAAATCGCGATGAAATAAGAAATTCAATCATTGGTAGAACACGTCCACACCTGTGGAGTAACGGTTAGCGCGTCTAGTCGCGAAACCAAGTGGCCCGGGTTCGATTCCCGGTCGGGGCAAGTTACCTGGCAGAGGTTTTTTCCGGGTTTTCCCTCAACCCACTATGAGCAAATGCTGGGTAACTTTCGGTGTTGGGCTCCGGACTCATTTCACCAGCATTATCACCTTCATCTCATTCAGAAGCTAAATAACCTAAGCTGTTGATAAAGCGTCGTAAAATAACCTACTAAAAGAAAAAGGAAGAATGGTGGAACAGATAATCCTCTTTGATTATTGATCAATGAATGTTGAAACATGACTAGGATATCTAGTACTGTCTGTTTATCAAATCTGTATCTTGATTTGAATTTATTACCTATATCTAATAATATGCTAAAGAACATGAACAGCTTTAATAAAACCGTTGATGTCGTCAATATTCTCGAAAAATTTAACAATTTTCGAAATACCAGCCATTTTTCTTATGTCCACGAACAAAAGTCAAAGTCAAAGTCTAGATTTTCGGCGACTTCGAAGTAAAGTTACGACTGAAATTTACTTTCGTCAAAGTGTCGACTGTGAATAGGAAAATGGTGACTTTGTACTTTCCAAAGTCTTGTCTATGAATACGACCGTAAGATATTCCTTTATGCATGCTTACGTATTCGAATTTCAGTCAGACGTAGGATTTTTCATTAGTAATTGACACTTTTGACGTATAAGTTAGCAATTGAGTTTCCTCAGGGTTCTTCCATACCTTCAGGTTAGGAATCGACATCATTTCGTCCGATCTATATGTTTTATCTTCGTTCCACAACATTCCCCTTCGCCGGTTGGCGATGAACAGAGAGTCTGACATAGAGACAAGCGGAGTTGTCTGTTTGAAATCTGAATAGTCAACGAAACTTAGCGTAGTCGGCTAGTCTGGTTGCAAATACGTCTAGCTTGGAGATTAGCATAAGAGATTTACAAGATCGAAATGCTGAGTCACGATTAAAGTCAGTATTTTTAGTTCCACAATATTGGAATGGAAGTTAATAGACAATACATACGACGTTACATATTTTTGAACAATCAGCATTCATAACCACAGCAAGTAAGACAGGCACAGATTGAAGTAATACTTTCCTTGCCCCTTTACGTACTTGACTTCAGCTGTATGTGATTAAAGGCTGGTTCACAATAAACCGGAAACGAGAATCTGAACGAAAACGAAAACGATAAAATTGTTAAAATGTGTGCATTTAAATGTGAGCATTCACAATTAACGAAAAGCTTGCCGGAGCCCGGGATCGGGAACGGAGAGTTGGCCAAGTTTGAACTTTGGCGTTCATGTTTCCGATCACAGCCCACTAGAGTCATTCTATTGCCATCTAAAAGCTATTTTGTCGTCATATATTCTGTAGCAAGAAGACCGTGACATAACCTATGCATTATTTTGTTCTGTGCTGTGCATCATGGAGCAGGTTTTATTTGATGAGATTCTAATATTGAGTGTTGAGGAAAATTCTCACGTTTACGATAAGCGGCGCGCCTCGTATAAAGATGAGAAAATGAAGGAGAATACATGGCTTTCAATAGCTGCATCTTTGAACACCGATCGGAAGCGAATCATATTTTATTACTGTATTGGTTGTATTACACACTACATATTCATGCTTCAATTCAATAACTTCTGTTGTGTTCATTTTTGTTCTATTACAAATGTCTCTTATCTAATTATTTTACGTTACGGTAGACTTAAAATAGGTTGTGATAATAAAGATGCATGGGCATATTTATAGTACCGTACCTAATGAAATGTTTTAGTTGAAATTTCGAAGTTGGTTAACTTGTGCTTATGTTGGCTGCCTTGCACTCATGAAAGAACGCCATTGATCAATTATACACAAATAACATCAGAATGCGTAATATCGACTTTACATATCGTTATTGACCTGCATATCGATATGCATAGTCATCTACATTCTCGGTTTATTGTGAATCAAAAATTTTTATATTCATTTCCTCTGCTTCTCGTTTTCATTCTGGTTCTCGTTCCCGGTTTATTGTGAATCAGCCTTAACTGAATTTCAGTTCAAAAGTGAAGATGTCGAAATTAGTATTAAGCTATGATAAATTAACAGAGGAATTCATATAGCCCCTCTGTGTCTTATTTATATAAACCAGCGTTTCTCAAACTATGGTCCGCGGACCACCTGTGGTCCTCGAGGTCTGCTCTTGTGGTCCTTCAAAAAAGACAGAACAAAAAATAAAATTCAAACGAATTGCGTATCAGAATATAGATGAAAATTTGAGAGTTTGGAAATGACACATGGCAATCGCCCTTCACTTTCTCTCCCAGAAGTGACATTTTATGAAATTTATTACCCTACCCGTGTACCGAATACCCACTACTCTCAGCAACAAAAGAGGTATTTAAAGCACTATGAGCATGGTCTTTCTCGCCATCTTTTTCCCGCACATCTGGCGTCTGTAACCCAGCCAGGGACTACCCGAATTCATATCAGAGGACCAAAGTACCGAATCTTTTCATTTATTGATGACTTTCTTAATAGTTTTGTCGACACCCAGTCTGCACACGAAATGATAACGTACTGTACGTCGTACACCAATAATAGAACGTGCCAAATTGCTTATTTACTTGTTGAAAATCGGGCATGTTTCTGAATTAATTTTTTTTAATTTCTGTTTTTCCAGATGACGATATAAGAAATTTTAGACTCTGCCAATTTTAAAATCCGGGCGAATTAGAGCCAGAAATTCAAATTACAATACTTTTCTAATTATATTTTTTGTAGTCAATCACAAGTAACTTACAACAAATTCTCTGCATTGTTGATTCGCCGCTTGCCTGTTAGCAGTTAGTTTGAAATGTCTCCGTTAAATAGTGCCCATTATACATAGTGGAAAAGTGGCTTCGATCCGGATCTTTGAAAAGAAAGGAACGCGATGATACGCTTCATTTAGGCAGTGCTAACAGTTCAGAAGTTGTGTATGAAGATATTAGTATCATTGATTCTAGTGCCATTAAGGAAATATCTAGTCCTAGCGGTAGCTGTTCAAAGAAAAAATTGTTTCGTAAACATGACAAGAGTTATTTGGGTTTACTTGGTGTGGCAATGAGAGGACAAACATTTCTAACATGAGAATATTGTGACAGCCACGTGAGATTCGATTGCACGACCGACGGAGGAAGGGCTAAGTCGGCCGTGACGGGCAGGTTGCGCGCGCATCTGCTTCCTGGGGCATGTGCTACGCGCGGTGAAGGAGGGGAGCAGCAGCGTGCGAGATTATTCGAGAATGCCGTCCTGACATCCGTGGAAATCCTCTAGGCATCTGCGGATTATTCGAGATCGCGAACTCTCCAGAAACTACGGTTTGGTTACAAAGGATAGGACGCAAGCGAACGACAGTCAGTCAGTCAGTAAGCCATAGTGATGGGTGAAGTTGTTCTTTTCCCGGAACAGTTCCGACGGTTCCGGTTCCGAAAAAATACTATGTTCCAAATAACAGTCACCAGTGGTGATGAGTCGGAGTCGTTGAGTCATTCAAACGAACGGTACAGTACCCTCCCTCTTCACCTTGCAGCTCACACTGGAGCACTCATAGACATGACATAGTACACATTCTTATCTAAAGATGGCACTGCAATGCACATTCGATTCGATTTTGGAAAATTGCTGTGCATGCGGACAGAACTCAAAAGCTTAATGTTAGTAATTACACAGCTGTTGACTACAAGGACAGAATACAACACTTTGTTTTCGTACATAAAGTTATAAAGACATGGTAGCCAACTAAAAAAAATAACATAACATTTAAAACATATGGTATGTAATTTCTGTTCTCTCTATTACATAATAAAAAAAACAAATCATTAATTTTTATTTTTACTTTTCTTAATGCACAGTTATAATAATAATAATAATAATAATAATAATAATAATAAATATTACAATTTCATAAATAATAAAAAAGATATATATTGGCAGTACTGAAACCTGGAAACCCCGCAGTGGGTTAGTAAAATGTTGGAATCGCATCTTTACCAAAGTGTAATTTAAACTTCGCATTAAACCTCGCTCTCCAAATCAGTACTAATATGGGTAGTTTCCAACAAATAATGCTACAACATTTTTGTCGTTCTTTGATAACAGAGAAGATATCACAAAAACTTGTGTTTGTCAGACTTAACCTCAACAAACGACATACAGACATTGTAACTAAACCACTCATTACCATTTACGACTTTAACCTTTGTATAGAATCAGCTGATGAATGAATTAATGCGTACTTTATGACTTTGTAGAATGTTTATAAAACAGAATTAGTCAACTAATGATGAAATAAACTATAAAGCGGGAATGAATATTACAGATTATTAAATACTTACTATAACATTACAGATGATTGGCCAGTCTTACAAATGTTGATATTAAAGTTCGCGCCACCGCAAGGATTTCAATTTCCATGCGCCCCCCTCCAACCACCTGAGAGTTTCAAGTACCAACGAAGTTCCAAGTACAACATAAAGAACAACGAGAACAGTGTAACCGCAGCTGTCATTGGTTCATCGGAACGAGTTCCGACGTTCCGTCTTGTCTCGGAGTCGGAACACACCTTGTGCAGCGCGGTACTGCGAGCCCGCAACAGCTGGGCAAGTGAGCAGCTCGGAGTCGGAACACTGTTATTTCGGAACAGGAGGTTCTGACCTACTGTTCATTTTTGCAACAGTTCCGATACCGGAACAGTTCCAAAATAACTGTTGTGTTATTTTTTACCCATCTCTAGTAAGCCAGCGTTGTTACAGGCAGATTTGGACAGTAAGCGAGTTAGTCTTGTGTAGCAGTGAAGCCAGCTTCGAGACCAGAGCGCGACTTGAGTTGTGGCCGTAACTGTGGAGACTGAAGCCCGGAGTTCGAGTGCAGTGGACCGCAGTTGGGGGACCTGAGCTAGAAGAACTAGCCAAGACAAACGAGCTGTGAACTGAGAACTGAAAGTTCTGTGTTGTAAATAGTGCTTTGTGAATATTAGTTAAGATTAACAGTTCATTGTTGTTCGTAATAGTCCAAGTAAATTGTCATCGTCGTCTGTGGAGTGCACTAACGAATACTGTGTTACTGTGTGGAGTGGAAATCCCATTATTGACGGGAGTGGAATTTAATTGTAGAAAGTGAAGAGTTATTGTTGAGATAATAAAATTACATTGTTGTTGAGTATAAAATTTACAATATATAAATTTATCGGGATTCAGAATAATAATACACCAATTCAGAACCCCATGTTTCTTGACTCGAGAAGCCTGTTGGACGATATAAAATGTAGAAGTCCCGAAGACACAAAAAGAACCGATATTAGGCTGTGAACTCTTCACTACTTGTTTGTATTTCATCTGTCTCTGAGAGATCGAAAGGCTTCTAACTGAGTGACGACATCAGTATCCATTAGCACTGGCTTCGACTATTTTCCTTGAAATCATCCAGAGATTCAGATTTCCCCTGTCAGCGATCCTCTCCGCTTCCTAGAATTTTTTGTCATTTACTCAAATGCCATTGAACTGAATTACTAAACCAGCAACAGAAATCAACCTTTTAACTCGATTTTCTTTCCAGCTAAATGTATTTTCTGTCTCTTCCCTTTACAGAATTGGAACAGTCCTTACGATAGGCTTGCTCGAATGGGTTGTTTTTGCTTCTGTAGTTCGGTTCTTGAGTTTTATGTAATGATTTATATCTGAGTGAAACGGCATTGGCCAGAGTTGGTATACCTGTACTACATTAGTAAACGACGACTCTTAAATGGAGTTTAACCCTTAAGGGGAGAGGATAGTATTTTGTGGTGAAAAATGAGTGAATTTTCAAAAAAAAATCTTTAAAATACCCTATAATATGTGTGGAATGCTTAGCATAACATTTTGTGGCTATTTGTGCCCTTATCGGATGTTGAGTCGCTATTTTTAAATTTCCTGCGTTATGGATTTTTAAATCACTCGCCCACTTTTATTGTTGTTTCCGGTAAATTAAATTAAAAAAAAACTTTTTTTCTTTAAAATACTCTTTGATATGTGTGGAATGAATTGAATAACATTTTGTAGGTATTTGTGCCATTATCGGATGTTCAGACGTCATTTTTAAACTTCCTGCGCTATGGATTTTTAAATCACATGTCCGCTTTTATCGGTTTCCAGTAACTTCATTTTTTTTATACATTGCCAGACAAAAATGGATATAATTTCTGAACTATTAAAGATACAGGCATGAAATTTAGAACACATTCTTTAGACTATTAGGAAACTTTTCTCTGTAATAGAATTTTGTTAATTTATTTTATTTTAAAAATACGTCCGTTTGTTTGCAAGAAAGGAAATCAGAAAATTGTTATTAAATTTTTATTGTTTATTTTACAAACGTAGGGACTAATATCAATATTCTGTTACAGACAGTTTGTAGAACATGCTTTTGCAAATACATTGCAAAGAACTGTTTGAATCTATCTTTAAAAACGGTTTAGATATATCGATTTTAATACAATCCTGTATTGGTTTTTTTTTTTCAAATTTGGGCCCCCAAATAATTTTTTTCAAAATATTTTTATTTGGTTGAGTTGCCACAGCTATGAGCTCTCTACATACAAAAAAGTAATATTTTACACCAAATAGGAAAAAAGTTAAAAAAAATACCATCCTCTCCCCTTAAATTCGCGAAGTATCCTATAGGATACTACAGGTTAATAGGCTATATGCTATAATTTTAATAGTACAATAGAAAAAAATGGCAGGGAAATTAAAATTTCACAATACTATAATATTGTACAACATATAAAATATGGACATTGCGATAGTTGTTTTCTTTACAGTCCGACACGGTTTAATAAACTAATGCGAGAAATGAAGTTTTGCCTATTTAAGGGTTAAATACGATTTTTCCAAATGCATGAATTGCGAAACGTGAAAGGACTTTGTCAATATTTTCCTTTATAATGTAATTTTTCGGAGTCTCTGAATGAAAATTATAGTCATTAATCTAAGATCTAAGGCTCTAAGGCAAATCATATGTGTAGTTAACAATAAAATATTATTTCAATCAATTATTGGATAATTTTAGACAATTTCTTTTAGTTTTTTGCCTTGTTACTAATGGCTCCTCTAGTCATATTGACATCATAGCGTATTCCCAGACTTACAAGTAAGATTACATGATTATTGATCCTACCATAAGGATTGAAACGGGGAATAGCCAGCCGGAGGATGTCAATCAAGAAAAGATCAACATTTATCTGCCAACAGTTGATTACTTCAAAGCAAAATACCAGCTTGAAGACTTTGAGGTGATTGGTCTTCTTATTGGAGCTCGTGGTGTGATTCCCAAGTTCTCTGAAATCTTCAGGAAGACTTTTGAACTACCACAGACACTTACTGCTGACATCATAACTTCAGTTTTGAAACGCTCTTGCCAAATTCTGAGTCATCATATTCACTGTGTTTAATTTTTTGTTTCTTTTCTTCACTTTATAATTCATATATGTTTATTTTAATTTTCTTTCTACAACATTTATGTAAACATTTAATATTGTAAAATTCATGTAGGAGAGTATAACTGAGTCCTTCTGGGCTACATCCAATGGGAGGCAGTTATTATAAAAAAATGTCGGAAAGTAGATCTCATAATGTACTATTTTCTTTCAATTTTTGTTCTATTGTCATTAATTAATTTCATTCATAGCGTTCTGCACAAGGGCAGGTCTTTCACTGCAAACCCAGCATTCTCCAATAGTTCCTATTTTCTGTCTTCTTCTTAATCTCCGCATATGATCCATATATCTTAATGTTGTCTGTCATCTGATTTCTTATGCACCGAACTATTCTTCCGTTCACCATTCCTTCCAGTGCATCCTTCAGTAGACAGTTTCTTCTCAGTGTCCCAACCAATTCCTTTTTATCTTCTTGATCAGTTTCAACATCAATTTTTCTTCATCCACTCTTTCCAACACAGCTTTATTTCTTCGTCTGTCTGTCCAATTCAAGCGCTCCATCCTTCTCCATAACCACATTTATGTGCTTATATTAGCTTCTCTTCACTTCGTCGTAATTTCCATGTTTCAGACCCATACAATGCTACACTCCACAAAAAGAACTTCACTAGTCTCTTCCTCACTTCTTTTTCGAGAAACCTGAAGTTATTACTTTTAATAATATTATTACTAATATTGCTGTCCATTACTTGAATGTATATATCAGTATTTAGGATTTGTATTAACATTTTTATATTAAACCATGCAGACTCAGGCTACAGGTCTGTTAGACCAGTGGGGTGAATGGTGTACGCCTGGAAATAAGTTTCGTTTAGTACTGCGTCTTTCGAAAAGTGGCATGGACATGGGTGGGCAACTCGTGCTCTCAAAGTGTCAACACAATCTCAGTGCAGGTAGAACGGACTCTGTACTAGCTGTACTGTCTGTGTGCGGTTCCTTGAAGTAACAAGTTCGATCGCGTCTGCAGTAAGTGGCGGCTCTTTTTAAGTGAAAAACAATATAATTCCCAGATCATTTCCCTTTAGTTACGAGTAAAAAGAGAATTTTTTTTATTAAGAAGAGAGGTAAAGCTTGTATTGTGTTCTATTACACTTTCTTACGCATGAATTTTATGTTACAAATAAACAGTGAAGGTTTTAGTAAAGAAATACTGCCTGCATCTGCTTTAGAACAGCTAAAGGTAAAAATGAGATATCAACAAGGTGAGACTGATATCAAATATCATTAGCACGTTGTGCGTGCGAGTTACAGAATTGCACGACATATAATCGACTAGCTAAGAACATTTATGGATAAATTTGAAATGTGGTAGTATCATGTAGAACATAGACAACTTCACTTTCTTTGACTATAAATTACCTTGAAGAATGATAAGAAAATCTTCTTATCAAATATAAGACCCTACTTCAAGACCTACAGCAGATTTCACTGCTAAGTTTGGAGAAATGGTGACAATTGACAAGGAATCGAAATGTTTCTGAAATCTTTTTAGCTTACGTCGATAGAAAATCCTGAAAATTTATAGCTTGAATTAATAAATCTAACAGAACAGCACGCCACTCAGATTCCAATAAAATCAGGAATCGAACTGTTCGTAATGTTGCCTAAGTCAGAATTTCCAAATATACTCTTTGCTTCCATATCTTACTATATGTGCTTGAGGCAGAGTTTAATACAAGAAAGAAGTGTAAATGCTCTTAACGTAAAGAAAGAGCTCAGAAATAAGCTTATTTCATCTGCCGTGACATGTAAAAAATACTTCCTTGAATTTGTTATTGTTTACGAATACAGACTATTACCTTTCTGAGAACAGAGGAATACTCTTTAATATATATAGACTTGTAAATTCTCGGGTTCTATGTTTCAAATGAGACATATAATAAGAAATATTAACAAATAGTGTAATAATAAATAAGTGTTGCAGCTATATTTGTTGTATCTTGAAAAGGTTGTATTCAGTTTGTGTTTCCAGTACTAAACTAATTCACAAAGCTAGAAAATAATATAATTTTGTTATGTGTTTAGATACAGTCTGTCTAAAATTACTATAATTATTGTACCATGCGTCATTCTGAAATTCAAATCATGGAATAGATATCACGACCACCTGCATGAGCCGCCAGAGCGCACCGTGGCTTTTGCATCGAAACTACAAACAACTTGTAACTGCTGCGGCTGGCTCCGTCTGTCTTTCTCTCTTTCAAGGTGTTTTAGCAATTTGGGAGCACGAGTTGCCCATCCCTGGGCATGGACAAGTGAGAGCCTTCTTACTGGTGATGCAAAGTGTCT